>NC_044995.1:5443557-5588856 GCF_008728515.1 Papio anubis | reverse complement strand
TTTTTTTTTTTTTTTTTTTTTTTTTTTTTTTTTTTTTGAGACAGAGTCTTGCTCTGTCACCCAGGCTGGAGTGCAGTGGCGCAATCTTGGCTCACTGCAAGCTCCGCCTCCTGGGTTCATGCCATTCTCCTGCCTCAGCCTCCCGAGTAGCTGGGACTACAGGCGCCCGCCACCTCGCCCGGCTAGTTTTTTATGTTTTTAGTAGAGACGGGGTTTCACCGTGTTAGCCAGGATGGTCTCGATCTCCTGACCTCGTGATCCACCTGCCTCAGCCTCCCAAAGTGCTGGGATTACAGGCGTGAGCCACCGCACCTGGCTTTTTTTTTTTTTTTTGAGACAGGGTCTTGCTCTGTCACCCAGGCTGCAGTGGTGCAATCATGGCTCACTACAGCCTCAACCTTTCAGGGTTCAAAGGATCCTTCCAGCTCAGCCTCCTGAGTAACTGGGACTACAGGCATGTGCCACCACGCATGGCTAGTTTTTTGCATTTTTTGTAGAGATAAGGGTCTCACTGTTGCTCAGACTGGTCTCGAACCCCTGGGCCCACGTGATCCTCCCGCCTCGGCCTCCCAAAGGGCTGGGTATTTTCTCTGTAAAGGAGGCCGCTAGAAACGTTTCAATGGCGTATGTGACTCTACGTATATTTTCACTGGACGGCGCTGCTTGAGGACCCCGCTTCTCTGCCTTGCTCCTGACTGTCCTGTCTTGTGTGTCTTTGCCCATGGCTCAGACGGGGTTGAAGAAGTTCCTGGAGTACGTGCAGCTCGGGACATCTGACAAGGTGGCGCGGCTGCTGGACAAGGGGCTGGACCCCAATTACCATGACTCGGATTCGGGAGGTAGGGAGGGGTGAACATCAGGAGGACCTCGGGGCCAGGACAGGGCTGGGGAGCAGGGCTGCCATCTGCATTCAGATCCATTCCTGACTGGTGTCTCTCAAACACGTCGCTGTCCAAGGGGGAGGCTGCGGGGCCAGAGGCTGTGGGGTGGAGAGCTACAGAGCCTGGAAAATGGGAAGGGATGGAGGAGAGTAGAAGGGGCTTCAGGTGACCAGCTTTTCCTGCCTTTCAGAGACCCCCTTGACACTGGCGGCCCAGACTGAAGGCTCTGTAGAGGTGATTCGAACCCTGTGCCTGGGCGGGGCCCATATCGACTTCCGGGCCCGGGATGGCATGACAGCACTGCATAAGGCCGCATGCGCCCGACACTGCCTGGCGCTCACGGTGAGGCTGCGGGGACCCCTCACCCCCACCGTGGAGCCCTCTCTCCTTTTCCCTTTGCTCTTTCTCAAACTTCAGTTCTTTGGTTTCTGTAAAAATAGGCCCTCTCATGTCCCCAGTTCAAAGCCCCTTTCCATAGACTGACACACAGCCCCTATTGTCACCCTTGTCAGGTCCCCCAGGTGCACCCACCTGGGCTACAGCTTGACATCATGCAGACCCGGACGCAGCCTCCTCCCCTGAACACCCAGAACATCTCCATCCCCTGTGACCCAGCTCAATACCAAACCTGCCTCTGTCTCCCCAAGGTGTAAACCCTTCTCATTCCTTAAAACGCAAAGTGAGTTCCCTGCTATGCCCCCAGATAGAGCCCTTCCTCACACACCCTGAAAACAATCCCCCAGCTACCCTTCCAAACCCAGCACTGCACCAGCTCCACTCCCTCCTCTCTCACATGCAAATACAGCCCCTTCCCCACGTACACAGCCTCAGATGCACTTTCCCAAATAGACAAATCCATACACCCACAAAATACATACACGGCGTCAGCTGCACAGTCTAATTTTAAAATACTCTTCTCCCCCTGCCCCCGCCAGGACACTTGATTCTTCTTCATATGCGGGTCAAGATGGGCTGCCCCCAAAGACAGCCATTGAGAAGCACCCCAATGTATGGATGCTCCAGCTAAATGGCCCCTCCCTTCTCTCCCTCAGATTCTTTCCTGAAGAGCCCCTAATGCAGTCAGACACCAGCCACAAAGATCTTCAGTATACCCCTGGAGTTAACAGACCCTGTTCATGTATCTCCCATGCACACTCACTCCCAAACCCACATCCTGCTCATGCACGCCCCTCCCAGCCTCCAGACCTGTGCTATCCAAGCCAGTAGCCAGTGGCCACCTGGGGCTGTTTAAATTTAAATTAATTAGAGTGAAGTAAAATTAAAATTTCAGTTCCTCAGGCTCACTAGCCACGTTCAAGTGCTCAGGGGACCACACGTGCCTGCCATATAGGGTGGTGCAGTTGCAGACCATCCCCACGATGGTGGAACGTTCTGTTGGATGGCACTGCTACAGGCTGTCCTCATACAAGGTTGCTGCCAACACTTTCTCCTATTAATGCTCATTACTGCCAGCCTTCCACACCCAGAGTTGTCTTTCAAGGGGGAGCAGGAAGTGGCCTGCAGCCCCAGTGAGGCCGGCCCGATCCTTGCCCTTATCCAAGCTCACTTGTCTGTCCCCTGGCTTCCTGCTATGCCCCTTCTTTGAGATCCTGGACCTAATAACACCTCCCACTTGGCCAGAGACCCTCCAGCATCCAGACTCTGGCCTCTCATTTGTCCCCAACAACCCACCTGTAGGAGGTGGAATGGGTGGGTACTGTGGCCCCTAATGCCCTTCAATGGCTCATCCAAGGTCACTCCCAGGGGAAAGGCTGGGTGGGATGTCAGAGTGCCAGGGTCCTCTGGAGGCATCTACCCAAGTCCCACATTGTTCACAGGGGATCAGAGTGGCCCAGGGAGGGAAAGGGCTGGGCTCAAGGTCGCACAAGGGCATCATGGCAGAACTAAGACTGTCACTGTCATTGGCCACTGTGGGTCACCCAGGACGGTCCAGTTCCTCTGGCCCTTCAGAATGAGCTGGTTAATGTGTGACTGTCATCTGTGTTTTTCTACTGGGTTCTCTCTCCGTTCCTAGGCGCTCCTGGACCTTGGGGGTTCCCCCAACTACAAGGACCGTCGGGGGCTGACCCCTCTGTTCCACACGGCTATGGTGGGTGGTGACCCCCGATGCTGTGAGCTGCTCCTGTACAACAGGGCCCAGCTGGGCATAGCTGATGAGAACGGCTGGCAGGAAATCCACCAGGTGCTCCTGATTCACGCCATGAAGGGCTGGGGTGGGGGACCCAGTCTCTGAGGCATCCAAGGGACTGGGGCTGGGAACCAGATGCCAGGGTCCTCACAGAGCATGGGGGTAAGAATAACATGGTCCCCAAAGAGGAAATGATGGGGGTGAAGACACGAAGACCCTAAGGGGGCATAGGCAGGGGAACCAGACGCCTTGATCCCTAAGAGGGATGGGCTGGCCTCTTGGCCCTCTTAAGGAGGCAGACCAGACGCCTGGGCCTTGGAATATTGAACATTTGGATTGTGAGGCTGACAGCCTGGGTCCCAGAGCAGGAAGGGGGGCAAAAAGGTGATGGGGAGGTGGATGTGGTGAAGGATAGGATGAGAAGGCCAGTGCACAGGTTGTGTACAGACTCTTGGCCCAGAGGGAGAACAGCCTGGGTCTGATCCATGCCCCTCGCTCCCTGTCCTGCCCAGGCCTGCCAGCGGGGTCACTCTCAGCACCTGGAGCATCTGCTCTTCTACGGGGCTGAGCCTGGAGCCCAGAACGCCTCAGGGAATACAGCTCTGCACATCTGCGCCCTCTACAACAAGGTCTGCCTAGCAGTGGCCGCCCCAGGCCCCTTGAATCCCTCATAGCTGCCTCCCCCAGGGCCAAGCTCAGATACTCCTCTTGACTGCATCACTGCACCCTTCACTTCTTCACTATTTCACCCTTTCATCCAGTCATCCATTCATCCATTCATCCATCCATCCATCCATCCATCCATCCATCCATCCATCCAACAGATATTTACTGAGCTCCTTCTCTGTATCAGGCCCGGAGCTGGGTGCTGGGGATAAAGTGTTGAGCTCATGGCCTAGCAGAGGGCAGACAACATAGTTTGCTGCTACAATCCAGAGTGCTCAGAGCAAAGTCACAGGGAATCCAGATCCCTGTGGGAGCCCCCATCTGGGACTGGGCTTGAGATAGAGTGGCTGGGGGTGGAGGTGGCTTCCCGGAGGAGGTGTCCCCAGTATTGAGATGAGCAGGAGTAGAAAAGGGGAGAAAGGGGTGCTCCAGGGTGGGGGCACAGCCTGTGCAGAAAACCAGAGGAAAGGGGGCTATGGGTCCTCAGTTCCCCTGTGTCTCCATTCAGCCAGTGGTGTGTGCAGGTGCCACATGGTGGCACGGCAGGGCACAGGGGAAAGTTTAACGTGCAGCCACTGTGGTCCCCGAAGGGGACGAGTGATATGGGAGTTTTAGCAATTCAGGACCTTGGGGGTCCTGACAACCTGGGTCCCTGAGCAGGAAGGGAGTGCTGAAGGAAGACGGGAAGGACATCCCCACTTCCAGAGTTCCTAGGAGAGGAGAGGGACGGAGCAGGAGGAAGACGGGAAGGACATCCCCACTTCCAGAGTTCCTAGGAGAGGAGAGGGACGGAGCAGGCAGGGGATCTCATGGCAGCTGGTTGGCAAGAGCCAGAGCTTTCAGTATCATGACCTCTGGTACTTTAGCCTCCTGCGCTGCAGATGATCCTGGGCAGGTCAGCCCTATGGAAAGCCTCAGTCTCCCCACCTGTTTCTTGATGTTCCCTGCCCTTGAAGGGCAGCTGTGGGGGTACTTAGAGGGACAGGTGCTCGCATGACAGAGCTGGTCTATCAGCCCCCCTTCCTCCAGGAAGTCTTCCAAAACAGCCCTCAGCCCCCTCTGCCTCAGCAGAACTTACAGTGCTGGGGATTTGGCGGGTGGCCACGTGCTGCCTGGTGGCAGCCAGCAGCATGCCTGGAGTCCAGGGAAGACTCAGTGCTTTTCAAACTGAACCAACATGGTGCCGGCACTTCTCTCCCTGTGTGCTTCTGCCTCCTGCTCTGCGACACGCAGGCCTCGCAACCAATCCTCTGACTCCCAGGCCCTTGTGCAGCTGATGGGGAAGAAGCTCCGGCCCCACGGGCAGATGGGGGTGGGGGAGCAAAAAAGTCCCCCCGACTCTTTGAGGCGCCATCCTTCTTCCTGAAACGGGAATAACGCCAGCTTTTATTGAAGAGGATGAGCCATTATGTATATTAAGTACTCATCCCTGGAAGGCAGCCATCAGAATAATAATTGTCATTATTGCCATCACCAGTGTCAGTCAGGGTCCAGTCGGGAGACAGAAACTGTACCATTCGGATAAACAGAGAAATTTTAGTATAGAGAACTGGACCAGGCACGGTGGCTTATGCCTGTAATCCCAACACTTTGGGAGGCCAAGGTGGGAGGATGGCTTGAGCCCAGGAGTTCAAGACCAACCTGGGCAACATGGGAAAACTTGGTCTCTATGAAAAATACAAAAATCAGCTGGGCACAGGGGCGTGCACCTGAAGTCCCAGCTACTCAGGAGGCTGAGGCAGAAGAATTGCTTGAGCCTGGGAGGTGGAGGCTGCAGTGAGCTATGATCATGCCACTGCACTGCAGCCTGGGTGACAGAGTGAGACCCTGCCTTAAAAAAAAAAAAAAGAGAGAGAGAGAGAGAATTAGACAGCAGGCAGAGTTTTCTTAGTGGCACAGATGAACAAGTCATTTCCCCTCCTTGATCTTCTCCTTTCTCAGCTGTGATGGGTCAGTAATTAACATCCACCATGCAAAAGCATCAAGTGGGTTAGTAGTTTTGCTTACCTTTGCCATGGGCTTAACAAATCGATGCATAACACATACGAACTTGATTCCTCCATTTCCCCCCTTGTCTTCCTCCCAGGCTTTAAGCTTTCCAAGAGCCAGGGCTAAGTCTGAGAGTGTTTCCCCAGCCCCTGCCACCTTGGCCTCCTGACATGCCCGTCTAGCCTTTGGTGGTGAAGGTCAGACCCGTGTCTAGGCTGTGAGCACCTCAAGGGTGGGGGTTGAGTCCGATTACTTGCTCTGTTCCAGAACCCCAGCACACAGCAGTCCTAACTGCATTTTTGTTGAGTGAGTGAATGAATGAATGAAAATGAGTGAATGAATGATAGCTCAGCCCTCTTGGATTTCCACCAAGACTCTGCACAGTGCCTGGCTCAGAGCATTCAACAGGTGTTTGCTTGTTTCAACAGACTGAATGACTCAACAAACGAATGATTTGAACAAAATGAATTTTGACTGACTCAACTTCATATCCTCCATCCTCATCCTTTCCATGCACGTTCCTTGAGCACCTACTATGTGCACAGCACCAGGCCTTGGGGATGTGAGATGAATCAGATGCAGCATCTGGCCTGGGGAGGGTGAGGGTGTGGTGGGGGGCGGGGTGGGAGTTCACAGTCTGGTGAGGAGGCAGACGTGTAAACACATCACCGCGACGGCATGAAATAAGTGCTAGGATGCCATTAAATGCGAGTTTCTCTCGGTGCCACCAGCTCTGACTCGTACACCTTCTCAGCTTTGTAAGAGTAGGATGAGGAGCAGGTGAGTTTAGGGGCTGTGCTCTGGCCCTGTGCCCCCAGTGTGGGGGTAGCGGGTGTGAAAACATGTAAAAAGTCAGGAGCGGTGCCTCATGCCTGCAATCCCAGCACTTTGGGAGGCCGAGGCGGGTGGATCATGAGGTCAGGAGTTCAAGACAAACCTGGCCAAGATGGTGAAACCCTGTGGCTACTAAAAGGACAAAAATTAGCCAGGCGTGGTGGTGTGCACCTGTAATCCCAGCTACTTGGGAGGCTGAAGTAGAGAATTGCTTGAACCCAAGAGGCAGAGGTTGCAGTGAGCTGAGATCGCACCACTGCACTCCAGCCTGGGTAACAGAGCAAGACTCCATCTCAAAAAAAAAAAAAAAAAAAAAAAGAAAAAGAAAAACACGCAAAAGTACACATGGCAGGCGTTAACAGTCTAGTTGGCCAGCATCACGGGCATACACAGGCTCACAACACACACGCACTCACGAACATACCCAGAACACTGGGCTAACTCTGCTGCCTGATGTGTCTTTGGCAGTCAGAGTCATCCATTCATAGGAGACAGGTGAACCATAGGATCAGAAGGCCACGTGCACAGGAGGATCGCTTGAGCCCAAGAGGTGGAGGCTGCAGTGAACTGAGATCGCGCCACTGCACTCCAGAAAGTGGAGGTTGCAGTGAGCTGATATTGCGCCACTGCACTCCAGCCTGGCAACAGAGCGAGACTCCATCTCAAAAAAAAAAAAAAAGAAGGCCAGGTTGGAATCCTCATTGCTCCACTAACTGGTTGTGTGGCCTTGGGCATAGCATCTGCCCTCTCTGAACCTGTCCTGTAACATGGGCTCATACAAACCCCTTGGTGGGTTTGTCATGTGGAAGGGATAAGATCAAGGAAGTGCTTGGAGAATGATGGTTAAATTAGCATCAGAGGACTCTGGGGTAGAGTTAAGCTGGAGGCCAAGTTGGGTTTAGCCAGGCCAAGAAAAAAGGGAGAGGACACTGCTCCTACTGAACAGTTCCTGTGGTTCCAGCATTAATCCAGGTGGCAGGTGCCACAGGCAAAATCATGCCCCTGTAAAACTTATGACGTAGAGGAGAAGAGACGCTAATCAGACAAATAACAGGAAATGGAATTTCAGGGAGACGGGGTTATGAAGAAAATGAGTTAACATTGGCTTAGAGTGCCTGGCACATACACCAGTCTCGTATTAAAAAACAAAGCAAGGAGCCAGGCACAGTGGCTCATGCCTGTTATCCCAGCACTTTGGGGGGCCAAGGCGGGCTGATCACCTGAGGTTAGGAGTTCAAAACCAGCCTGGCCAACTTGGGGAAACCCCGTTTCTACTAAAAATACAAAAATTAGCCAGATGTGGTGGGCGGGTGCCTGTAGTCTCAGCTACTTGGGAGGCTGAGGCAGGAGAATCGCTTGAACCCAGGAGGTGGAGGTTGTAGTGAGCCGAGATCATGTTACTGTACTCCAACCTGGACGTGCCACCACGCCTGGCTAATTTTTGTATTTTTAGTAGAGATGGAGTTTCTCCATGTTGGTCAGGCTGGTCTTGAACTCCTGACCTCAGATTATCTGCCCCCCTCGGCCTCCCAAAGTGCTGGGATTACAGGCGTGAGCCACCTGTAGCCAGCCACACCAGGCCAATTTTTTAAAAAATTTTTTGTAGAGACGGGATTTCGCCATGTTGCCCAGGCTAGTGTCAAACTCCTGGGCTCAAGCGATCCCCCCCACCCCCCCGCCTCGGCCTCCCAAAGTGCTGGGATCACAGGAGTGAGCCACGGTGCCTGGCCCACCTTGGGCTCTTTTGAAAGCCTTAATTTCCTCCTCTGTAAAATAGAGACAATTTCCATGTCCTGGAATTGTTGGGCAATTGAAGGATCTTCTGCCTCTAAAGTGCCAAGTGCCTGGCATGTAATGGTAAGCCTCCGTAAGGTCTAGACCCGTGGTTCTCAACCGGGGAGCTTCTGTCCCCCAGGGCACACTTGTCAACGTCTAAAGACATTTTTGGTTGTCATGACTGGGGAGGGGAGTGCTACTGGCATCTAGTGGTAGAGACGGGGGATGCTACTCAACATCCCACAGTGCTCAGAACACCCCCCACAAACCAATGAATCACCAAAGAATTATCTGGCCCCAACGTTCAGTGGAACATAGCATGAGCGCCTATCCTAAATGCCCTCAAATATCCTAGTGGCCATGTTAAGGAGAAGGGGAAAATAATTAGGTGACATTTATTGTAACAACATACTTTACTTGTAACAGTGTATCCAAAATGTTATCATTTCAACATAGAATCAATACAGAAATTATTTTTTGTGTGTGTGTGTTTTTTTTCTTTTGAGACAGAGTCTCCCTCTGTCATCCAGGCTGGAGTGCAGTGGCGGGATCTCGGCTCACTGCAACCTGCACCTCCTGGGTTCAAGTGATTCTCCCACCTCAGCCTCCTGAGTAGCTGGGATTACAAGCGCCCGCCACCACAGCTGGCTAATTTTTGTAGTTTTTGGTAGTGACGGGGTTTCACCATGTTGTCCAGGCTGGTCTCAAATATCTGGCCTCAAGTGATCCGCTCGCCTTGACCTCCCAAAGTGCTGGGATTACAGGTGTGTGTCACCATGCCTGGCATTTTTTTTTTTTTTTTTCTGGGCAGAGGGGAGACAGGTCTGTGCTCTGTCACCCAGGCTTGATCTCAGCTCACTGCAGCCTCAAACTCCTGAGCTCAAGAGACCCTCCCACCTCAGCCTCCCAAGTATTTGGGACTCCAGGCACCCACCACCATGCCTGGCTAACTTCTGTTTATTTTTTTATAGAAATGGGGAGTGTCTCACTATGTCGCCCAGGCTGGTCTGGAACTTCTGTCGTGGCCTCCCAAAGTCTTAGGATTACAGGCTTGAGCCACCACACCTGGCTATAGACATTTAAATTCTCTCTTGTTTTCATATGGCATCCTTGAAATCCAGTGTGTATTTCGCATGTATGGTGCATCTCCATTTGGGCCATCCATGTTTAAACTCAAGTGCTCCTGGTCCGTACCTGGCAGGTGGCTGCTGTCCTGAGTGGTGTGGATTTAGGGTGGAGTATTTATTCCTGAGGCTCTTAGCACAGGACCTGTATCCACTCATGGTGCCCTTAATCTTTTTTCTCTCTCTTTGTCCTGCGCCACTGGCCATCACCCACAGGAGACCTGTGCCAGGATCCTCCTGTATCGAGGTGCCGACAAGGATGTGAAGAATAACAACGGACAGACCCCATTCCAGGTCTGGGGCTGCAGTGGATGTACTGAAGTCTCCGGGGCTAAGGAAAGGGTGACAGTGACACCCAGTGGATAAGGAAGGGGACAATGAGGAAAGCAAGGAGACAGGCCGTGGAGGGGGAGCTGGAAGAAGAGGGAGGGCGGCATTGTCAGGGTGGAAGGTTTGGGTCTGGCTGGGGACCTCAGCATGTTTCCTGCCCTCTCTCTGCTCCCTGGGCCACCCCGCCCCCCGCCAACCCACCTCTACCCCCTCCCTCCAGGTGGCAGTGATTGCTGGGAATTTTGAGCTGGGGGAGCTGATCCGAAACCATCGAGAACAGGATGTGGGTGAGTGACAGGGAGCTGGGGCTGCACAGAGAACCTGGGGCGGCTGGGGTTTCATGGTAGGATGGGAGAGTTGGGGTACCTGACTTGAGGGCCAGGATAGGATGGAGAAAACCCTAGAGGACCAAAAATGTCTGGGTGGTGGTTGGGGGAGCAATTCCAGGCCCCCCGCCCTTTCTCATCTCTGTCTTTCTCCCTCATGCCTCTCTCCCACCATCTCTCGCCCCCGCATGGCCCCCTGCTTGCCTTTTCTCCCCTAACATCTGCCCCCCGCCGCCACTGTGCCCTCTCAGTGCCCTTCCAGGAGTCCCCCAAGTACGCGGCCCGGCGACGGGGGCCCCCGGGCACAGGGCTGACAGTGCCCCCGGCGCTGCTGCGGGCCAACAGTGACACCAGCATGGCGCTGCCCGACTGGATGGTGTTCTCCGCCCCAGGGGCCTCGTCCTCTGGGGCCCCTGGCCCTACCTCAGGGTCCCAGGGCCAGTCGCAGCCCTCGGCTCCCACCGCCAAGCTCAGCAGCGGGACCCTCCGAAGTGCCAGCAGCCCCCGGGGTGCCAGGGCCCGCTCTCCATCCCGAGGGAGGCACCCTGAGGACGCCAAGAGGCAGCCCCGAGGCCGGCCCAGGTAGGGGAGGCAGCCCTGGCTCCACAGTCCCCAGCCCCGTCAAATCCCCTCCCCAGAGCGGTGGCTTCCCCCAAGGCCAGCCCAGCTGCCTTCCTCTGTAGGCCCTCATCCGTCCAAGTCCCTAGTATCACCGTGGGGTAAAGGAAGGGCCTTGGGAGCTACTGTCCCGACTTCACCCCCAGTGCACCACGTTAGCTGGACATCTGCTCCACGACAGGGGCCCCATGCAGAGGATACCCCAAAGAAACATGTGTCCCAACCCCTGGGGACAGAGAATGACAGGGTGAGGTGGAGGGAAGCCGAGCAGGAAGAGGATGGGGGTGGTGGCAGGGACTTGGGTGGGGGACAGAGAGGTCACTCTGGAGGGAGGATGAGGAGTGGGCAGGGGACATTCCGGGGTCAGGAGGCCCACGTGGCTAGAGGAGGATGAGAAGGAGGTGGAGGCCAGCCAGGCGTGTCCCGAGGAAGTGGGGGAGAGGCTGGCAACGGCGGGCAGAGGAGTTGGACCTGACCCAGGAGGAAGCTGGGAGTCGCGGAAGGCTCGTGAGCGGAGGGATGACACAGTCCCAGCTCAGCCTCAGGAAGCTGAATCAGGCGGTGCGCATAGGACCGTGGGAGGGGGCAGAGCCGGAAGCCAGGAGGCAGGAGAGGGGGCTGGGGGGCAGCTGCGGGGAGGCAGAGGAGCCCCCAAATGCCCTCTTTCCTGGAGGACACCAGTGCTGGGAAAGCCCCTCCCCCCTCCTCCACCCTGATGCTCCATCCTCTTCCCCCACCCAAGGACCCCTGTCCTCCCAGAGGTGTTCCCTCCCTCCACCCTCCCCTGCCTCTCATGCCCTCTGTGTACGCAGCTCCAGCGGGACACCCCGGGAAGGGCCAGCCGGGGGCACGGGGGGCTCAGGGGGCCCCGGGGGCTCCCTGGGCAGCCGCGGGAGGCGGAGGAAGCTCTACTCAGCAGTACCCGGACGCTCCTTCATGGCTGTGAAGTCGTACCAGGCCCAAGCCGAGGGGGAGATCTCCCTGAGCAAGGGCGAGAAGATCAAAGGTACCCAGGGTGGAAGCAGGGCCTGCGCTGGGCTGGGCTGTGGGGGCGATCAGGGAAAACATGGAGCAGAGAGCAGACCATTCTCAGATACCCAGAGTATCTCAGACCTCAGAGAGCCCTGCGGCGCCCCTTGAGCCTTGAAGGAGCATAGAGTGTAGCTGAGATGACCCTGTCAGGAGGCAGTGCTGAGGCAAAGGCAGTGAAGTGGGCCGGGTCCCATTGTGGGACACTGATGGCGTGTGCAGGGCATAGTTGGAACATCTCACCAAATTGTCTCATTAGACTCCTCATGGCCCTTTCTGGGGAGGGAGGTCATGGGCCCCATTGCATGGTTGAAGGAACAGAGCCTCGCACAGGTGAAGCAACTTGCCCAAGGTCCCCAGTCCAAGCCCACAGTCCTTCCTGCCACCTGGTGCAGAGCGTGAGGCCGAGCAGCCTTAACTTTGCCTCCTGCATCTGCCCCGGGGTCCTCAACTGAGAGACGGGCAGGATCCTACTTCTAGGGCCCCGATGAGTTGGCACATGTAAGATGCTTGGCCATGGGGAGGGCTCCCAAAACAGTGGTTGCCGTTATCAGGGTTCACCTCCCTCTGGTTTTTCCACCTTCATTTGGAAAGTGGAGCCAGTCTCCCCTGCTTGTAGGCTTCGCAGGGCTGCTGACGTGTTCTTGGATAGAAGGATGCTTTAGAGATGACCACTTGCCACAGGTGTGGCCGTTAATATGAGGCATTGGAAAAATTATTTGCCAGACTCTAGGCAGCCCAGGAGCCGAGTGGTATAGAGGTTGAGAGCCTGGCGGCCTGGGTTCAAATCCTGGCTCCACCACTTCCTAGCAGGGTGACATCAGCCAAGTGACTTCTCTGGGCCTCAGTTTCTTCATCTGTAAAATGAGACCCTCATGAGGATTAGAGAAGTCAGAGCATGTAAAGCACTTAGACCAATGTTTCCTACATAACAAGTGCCACATAAGACCCATCACTTGGCCAGGCGCTGTGGCTCACGCCTGTAATCCCAGCACTTTGGGAGGCCGAGGCAGATGGATCACCTGAGATCAGGAGTTCTAGACCAGCCTGGCCAACATGGTGAATCCCCATCTCTACTAAAACACAAAAAATAAAAAATTAGCTGGGTGTGGTGGCGCACACCTGTAATCCCAGCTACTTGGGAGGCCGAGGCAGGAGAATTGCTTGAACCCAGGAGGCGGAGGTTGCAGTGAGCCGAGATCACGCCACTGCACTCCTGGCTGACTGACAAGAGTGAAACTCCATCTCAAAAAAAAAAAAAAGAAAAAAAAAAGCCATCATTTTCTTAAGTGGCCCCTACTTTAGGCACTTAGAGGAGAGAGACCTCGGCCCCTGGATAAGTAGGGAAGATCCTACCGTAGAAGGTCAACTTGAGTGAGGCCTTGAAGGGTATTCAGGGGTCAGAGCGTCAGGTGGGCTGTGTAACTGCATGTGTTACAAAGTCTCTCTTCCCATAGCCTGAGTTCCTGTAGGTGAGGTCATAAGTCATTGGTCTCTGGGTCTCTAGGGCTCAGTTTAATGACCCAGCACACAGGAGGCTTTAATGCGTATATACTGAATGAATGAATGAGTGAATGAATGATCAAATTCAGGAGCTACTGTGGAGGCCAGGTGCAGCTCCTTCAGGGCAAGCAGCCTGGGACATAGGCACGTGGGGTGGGAGGAGATGGGAGAAGAGAAGGGTGAGCTGAGGCCAGAAGTAAAGAACCTTCCGGGCAGGCAAGGACCATGGGCAGTATCTTGCTGAGCTACAAGCTCAATGTTTCTACGCAGGAAGAGGATACGCTGCCTTCTGTTTTTATATTCTCGTCTTCCATTAAGAGGGACTCAATTGCCTCAAAGCACGCCCACATCCACGATGTCACTGAGCTTCACACAACCCGATGAGGTAGCCGACTCCTGCTACTCTCAGAATCAAAGCCCAAAGTCTTAACCTGGCCTCCAAGCTGCCTGTCTGCCCACCTTGCCAACCTCATCTCATGCGACTCTTCCCTTCACCCACAAGGTTCCAGGGACCTCATCCTTCTATCCATTCTTCCAGTGCCCCAAACCCTCCAATCCCCCAATGCTCTGAGCCCTCCCATCCCCCAATGCCCCGAGCCCTCCCATCCCCCAATGCCCCGAGCCCTCCCATCCCCCAATGCTCCAAGCCCTCCCATCCCCCAATGCCCCGAGCCCTCCAATCCCCCAGTGCCCTGAACCCTCCAATTCTCCAATGTCCCAAACCCTCTAATCCTCTAATGCCCCAATCCCTCCAATATCCCAAAGCCCCAAGCCCTCCATTCCCTCAATGGCCCAAGCCATCCAATCCTCCAGTGCCTGAGCCCTCCAATCCTCCAGTGCCCAAGCCCTCCAATTCCCTAGTGCCCCAACCCCTCCATTCCTCCACTGCCCCAAGCTTTCCAATCCTCCAATGCCCCGAGCCCCCCAGTCCCCCAATGCTCCAAGCCCTCCAATCCTCCAATCTACCAACTCCTCCATTCCTCCAATGTCCCAAGCCTTCTTATATGCCAAAATCTTCAAACATGCTGTTCCTTCTGCCTGGAAAACTCTTCCATGCTCTCTTTGCCTCCCCAGCTCCTAGGATCCTTCAGGTCTCAGTCTATATGTCACACCTCAGGGACACCTCGTTGGACCCCTTTGCCATCTATAAGTTATATACTCCCATCTGGCTTCTCTCCAAACACCCTCTTATTGTCCCTGGAGCTCTGACCCCAACTTCCAATCATGTAGTCACTTGTACAGTTATGCCTCTATTGGCGGCTGTTCTGGAAGCCCCTCAAAGGAAAGAAGAACATTGATTATATTCAACTGTGTCTACCCTGGTACCTGACTCATGACTGGCACTAAATAAGTATTTTTTAAGTGAACAAATGATTGATTACAAGACCACCAAGCCAGGCATGGCAGTACCAGCCAAGAACCCAGTCCCCTTGACAACCCATCTCCTGCTCTCTTCCATGACTTTCAGCTTCCCCTCATTTAGTCTCCCCAGATGCTCTCAAGGGAGTCAGTTTATGGAGAGGAATACATCTGATGGCCCCAACTCAACCCCTAGCATAGCTGGAGTCATCTCCATGCAGGGGTATTCTCCACATTCGCTTCAGCTTCTTTGTCTATAAAATGGAAAAACAGTTGTTATCTAGCTGGGTAGGCATAAGGGTTGAACGAGGAAGGAAACTATGTGAAGGGCTAAATGGGGGCAGAGTCATGAAAATTGCCAGAGAAATTGAAGACCATGTGTTCGCCACTGGTGCCCTTGTCATGCCCTGAAGCCCTTGCATGGAGAGGTAGCAGCACATGAGTGACTGAAAGCATGCCCTCTGGAAGCAGACTGAGCTGTGTTCAAATCCAGATCTGTCAATTACTAGCCTTGTAACCTTCAGCAAATGATCTTGGCTCTCCAAGCCTCAGTGTTCCCATCAGTAAAAGGGGGATAAAGGAAGTGGCCCCTCTTAGGGTTCTGGCCCAGGTGAGAGTTGGATAAACATTAGCTGTTCTTGTCATGCATCTGTTTTTCAGCAGCAGGCATGTAACAGGCAGCCTGTGATGTTTGCTAAATGGGGAAGCGGTGGGGCCTGGGAGGGTGGGCAGGGGGAAGTGGCTTCCGTTAGGGGAGAGGGAGAGAAGGAAAGAGGTGATTCTAATCTCTTCTCCATTCTAGAGCCAGGAGAGGCAAAGAGAGGCAGAAAGAGGGGTCTGGGGACAAAGGACTAAAGATTAAGTGGCAAGGAGACTTTGGGAGGTGGCAAGGACAGTGGTGGGAGGGTGAAGTAGAGCTTGTCCCCCCATCTGTGATCTAAGTCCACAGAGCCTAGGAGGATGAAAAGGAATTACACAACGGAGCTGTGACCAGTTACCAGGGGAGACAAGGACCAATTGTGGACCTGCCCCTAACCTAGGAAGACCATGTTATGGAACACAGTCCTCTTCCCCAATGCCTCTGGTCCTCATTGGATGCAGAAGCTAGAATGCAAGAGTGATATGATTTGGGTCTCCCCCAAGCTCCTTGCTCCTTCCTCAGACATTTATTAAGGATGCCATTGGGCTGGGAGCTGGTAACTGTGGGAAGGCTGTAAGTTGAGTGTGTTGGCAGTTGAGAGGCATAGAGACACAGAAATGGCTCTTTGTCCCCATTCCCCATCCAGTACTTAGCATCGGGGAAGGAGGCTTCTGGGAAGGCCAGGTCAAAGGTCGTGTTGGCTGGTTCCCATCTGACTGCCTGGAAGAGGTGGCGAATCGCTCTCAGGAGAGTAAGCAAGGTAAGGTGGAACCCCCAGCCGTGTTCAATGGACCCTAGGATTCCCATGTCCATTCCTTTCCCTTCCTAATGAGGGTGGGGTACTGGGAGGTAGATGGGAAGACTTGGGCCAGGAGCTCTAGGGTTGGGCTTGTGGTTTCCAAAACAAGAGTCCAAGGTTGTCTGTTGTCCCCCTGCAGAAAGCCGCAGTGACAAGGCAAAGAGACTCTTCCGGCATTATACCGTGGGCTCCTACGACAGCTTTGATGCCCCAAGGTAAATGTCCTTACACCCTCGGGCAACCCCCCTCACCCCAAGTTCCCTTTGCAATGTATTCCTTTAAATACTTCCATCACCTCTAAGCCCCTTTTCTAATCTATTCCTTCTAAAGTTTGATCCAGGGGTGGGAGAAGCCAGAATTAGCTTCAGACAGCACAGCCCAACCCCAAACCATCTTTGGCAGCCACTAAGACTGCCCAGCTCTGGGGTAGCCAGAGACAACGGAGTGGTCAGGGCAGGGCGGGGATGCCTGGGGAGGCCAGGGCGCTCTTATGTCTGGCTGGCTGGAGGCCCTTGTCTCCTTCATGTGCCCCATCTCTGTGCAGTCATGGGCAGTGGGAATGTGTGTGTCCCATGCACCAGTGTGGGGAGGGTATTGTCAGGGCTGGGTGGGATGAGGGTGAGGAGAGAGGTGCACTGACACCTTTCCCCTCCCTGGCTGCTGGCTGACTTGCTTCGGAAGCTTAATGGATGGGATTGGCCCAGGGAGGTGAGAGGGGAGGGGCAGGGAGGGGATGGGGTCAGGAGGGGAAGGACGGGCTGCCTGGGGGGTGTATGAACGTGTGTGTGCACGACCAGAGCTGAGGTTTCCTGGTGTGTGAACGTGTGTCTCTGTAGGTGTGCATGACACGCATCTGTGTGCATGTGTGGCCTGGATGTACCTGTACCTATGCCCGGGGCTGGAGGGTCTGCCCTGCTCTGTATATAGCAGTGCCTTTGTGGCTATGATTATGTGGGGCTGCCTCTGCACATCTGTGCTTCTCTCAATCTGTGGGCAAGCACTGCAGGGCATGTCAGTGAGTCTGCTCACACACATGGACAGGTGGGTCTCTGCACACATCTGTCCCTCTCTGTGCATGTCACTGTGCGTGTGCTCTCGCACATTAACGTGTGTGCATGCATGTGCGTCTGTCTGATTGATCTGAGTTTCAGGACCTGGGATGTTGGGGGAGGGACGGGCAGAGGAGGGGAGGATTCCAGGGCTTGGGCCTCCAGAAGGACAAGGTTGTGGGGGAGGGAGGGTCGTAATTTGGTGTCTAAAATATGACACTCTCCTCCGCTGCTCCCCCCAATCCAGGGAAGGGTCCCCTTGTGCGTAGCATCCTTCCATTAAATGTGTCCAAACCTATGTGTCTGTGTTCTGGCCAGTGGGGATGGGTCGGGGATGGGGGGGGACAGAGAAATGGCAACATGGGGATAGAGGGTGGGGCTGGGGTGCCACCCTGCGCCCCGAGTGTCTGAGGCGCTTGACCGTTGTGCGTGTTTGCCTGGCACGTCTCCGGCTCTGGGCACCGGGTGAGTATTGGGGTACACCCCCCACCCCGAGCTTCTATGTCAACCTCTGCTTCTTGTCTACCAGCGTCTCTCTGGGTCTCTCCTTGGCCTCCGTCCGTGGGGGTCATTTGCCCTACCAGCTGAATGGGGGTGGTCCCCCTCACCCTCAGCTTCCTTCCTCCTTCTACTCTGTCTTGTCAATGGGCTTCCTCCCCTACTCCTCCCTGCCTCTCGCTGGCTCCCACGTGCTCTCTGTGTGTGGTGCGTCGGAGCTTCCCCTCCTCCTGCCTCCTCCCTGTTCCCGGACCCTATCTGCGCTGGCCTGGCCTGTGCCGTGTGGTGCGCCCTGCAGCCAGGGCCCAACCCCGGCCTCCCTCCCGGAGCTGGGCGATCCTTCGTGTGTCTCCCCTCCTGGCGTGTGCCGCCCCCTCCTCGCGCTGGCTCGGGGTCCACGGCTCTCTCGGGGAGCTGTGGTGGTGTGTTCGCCCCTCCGCCTGGGCTTCTCTGGTGGGGGAGGGGTGTTGCTCATGGCCTTGGGGCCCAGTCTGAATGTCCTGGCCTTTCTTGCCGACCGTGTCGAGGTGCGTTGCGTGTTGGTCTGTAGTGGTGGGCTGCGTGTCCCCGCCTGGGGCCTCTCTCACCCGCGGTGTCCCTGCCGGGGAAGCGGGGCTCCGTCCGCGCGTCCGTGCACGCGGCTGCGAGGCATCTTGTGTGATGTTGTGCCTCCCTCTCCCCGCGCTCTCTCGCTCTGCACCTGCGCGGGAGGGCTCTGGAGGGGGGAGGGGGGTTAAGGGGGGGCTCAGACCGGAAGTGCCTCCCCCTTCTCCTCCCCCCTTCAAGCCTCGCCCCTCCCCCTTCTCCCGCCAAGGGGGCCCCCGCGTTCCCCTCCCGGCCCCCTCCCCCCTGCCCGGCCCCCTCCGCCGCCCGGCGCAGGACGCCAAGGGGTTAAGCCTCGCGCCCGCCGCCCGCCTCCGGAGCTGTCCGCGGTGCTGAAGCCGGCGCCGTCCGCGGTCCTCGCGCTACCGCCGCGGCCCGACCCCGCGCCCCGCGCCCCCGCGCCCCCCGGCATGTGAGCCCCCGGCCCTGCCCTCCCTCCCGCGGGGGGGGGTGCGCGCCCCCTCCCCCTCCCCCTCCCGGCGCGGGTCAGCATGAGGCGGGGCCTGGGGGCCCGGACACGGGGGTTCGGCCGAGCGGGGACGGGGACGCGGCGGCGGCGGCGGCGGCGGGGGCGGCCGGCACCGGGACCCGGGCCGGGGCTGGGGCCGCGGCGGCGATGGCTTTGTCTGCGGTCGGCGGCGGGGGTCTCGGGGGCGGCCCCGGTGGGAGCTCCCTGCCGCAGCCGCCCCCCGCGCTGTCCTCCAGCTGGCCAGCTCTGGGGCCCCGGCGGCGCAGCGTCTGGTACATCTACAGGTAACGGAGCGCGCCGCCCCCTGCTTTGCCGCCCGGCCGGCAGGCCCCGGCCCGCGGTGGCGACCCTCCCCCGCCGCTAACCCCCAGCCCCAGGGCCCTTCCCCTTCCCCCAACCCGCCCCTTCCCCTCCGCTCCTCTTCCCTTAACCTTCTCTCAGTCCCAAATCCCTTTCAGCCCCCCCGTCTCAACCCTTCTCCTCTCCATCTCCCTCCCTGGACCCCTGTCCCCGACCCTCCCCCCTAATACGCACTCGTCAGCCCTGGGAATCTTTTCCTCCACCCCCTCACAGGCCCTTCCAGGCCCCCCTCTGCTCTTCCCCCAAGACCTTCCTCCCAGCAGGCCCCCCAAACTGACCCCCCTCCAGGATTTGGAGCCCACTTGCCTTTCTGCCGCCCTTAGCGCCCCCACTCCCCGGAGCCCTCCCTGTGGGGAGCCACGGTGGCTTACCCGCATCCGCCTACATCCCAGGCCCCTGTCCCTCTGATCCCCACATCCCCACACCTCTTCACGTTGTTGGCAAGTCCCCCCATTCATACCCCTCTCTCCCATTCACAGTCATCCCCCCTCCATCACACACGCATCCCGCCCCCGGCTTCCCCTCCCCTCCTCTTTTTCCGCTGCGTGTCACTGTGCGACGGTTCGTGTGTCAGTGTGGCTGTGTCGATGTGCGTGTGTGTGACTGCCTGCAGCCGCGTGCGTGTGTGTGCGTGTGTGTGTGAGTGAGAGAGAGATGGAGAGATGGTGGGCTCCCAGCCCACCCCCCAACTGTGTCCATCTGTGTGTCCCTGTGTGACAGCGTCTGCCTCTGTATGACTTGGAGCGACAGCGAGGCTGTCTGGGACTGTGTGTGTGTGTGTGTGTGTGTGTGTGTGTGCGTGGTGTGTGGTGTGTGGTGTGTGCTGGAGTGGGTCTGTCCCAGGGACTGCGGCTGTGCTTCCCAACACCCACCCTCCTGGGCCTGGCCTGCCCCTCCCCCACAGGTCCCTACTTCAAGGGTCCATCCTGTGTCTCCGTCCCCATGTGCTCCTCCTCCTTGCCCCCTTGCCCCCGGGGGTCTGTGCATGTCAGGGGCACTTGAGTCACTGGCTCTGCCCTCTGCCCATGTGGGGCACGTGTGCTGAGCCCCGTCTGAGCTGCATGGGGAGCCGCATCCGCTTGTGTGTGCCACTTCTGAGCATGGGGAGGGGGGCTGGCGTCCCTGTGTGGGGCCTCTGGGCAGGCCGTGGACAAGGGTACATGGGGAAGGGCTTGAGTGCGGGGTTGGGGGTGCGCCGTGCACAGCAGCAGGCTCTGGGCTGGCGGACCCTGGGTGTGTGAGAGGGACGGTGGGGTGGGGAGGGGAGTGCTGGCCGCTGCAGTGCCCCTGTGTGTGGGATCCAGTGAACAAGAGCTGGCTGCTGAGCTCCGGAGGCCGCTCAGGGTTGCTGAGGGATGGCCTGGGGAAAAGCATTGTGTGAGCTCCTGCAGGGCAGGTAGTCAGCCAGAGGGAGCCTGAATGGGGTGCTGCGGGGGCAGCCAAGATGGGGGGCGAGGGGGAGGGGCTAGAGGGGTCTGGGTAGGAGGTGCAGGGTTGAGAACGGAACAGGGGAGAGTGGAGATGCTGAAGTGGGGGAGGGGTGGAGGCTGGAGCACGGAGGGTTCGGAGCAGAGAAATGGAGTGGGGAGGGAATTTGGGGAATGTGGGGAGGATTTGGGAGTGGGGATTTGGACAGTAGGGGGAGAATACCAAGAGGACGCAGGGAATGTAAATGAAACGCAGCTGCCAGTAAACGCAGGTGGGAGGGCTGTGGTGAAGTGAGTCGAGGGGGCAGAAATAGGTTTAGGTTTCCACTGATGCAAAAGTGGGTACCTGGGAAGTATGAAAGGGACCAGAGGTGCTTTAGGGGAGCCAGTGAGATTACTTACGGAGGTGCCAGAGGGTGTGGGAAGGATGAGGCTAAAGGACGAGGGAGAGGTCGCAGGACAAGGGTGAGGAGGTCGCAGAGGTCTGAGGAGGATGCTTTGAGGGAAAGGGGGGTAGGGTGTGTCAGGGGACATGGGAAATGGGGGGATGGCTCCATGGGGTGTGAGGAGGGCTTGTGGGAGTCAGGGATGAGGAGGGTGGGTTAGGGCAATGTGGAACCTCAAGATGGCATGCAGGAGTAGGGAGTGAGGTGCAGAGAGGAGGGGTACACAGGAGTTGGGGAGAGGGAGTTTAGAGGTACATGGAGCTGTGGGAGCAAAAGAGCAGTTGGGAAGTCCAAGGAGACTGTGGTGGGATGAGGGCAACACCACCTATGTCCTAGCTGGGGATTGGGTGAGGGAGTCATGGAGCAGAGAGGGGAATGGAGCATGTGTAGGATAGGGGTTGGTTGAGAAGCAGGAACAGGGTGGGTCTGGATGTTGTTGGACCCCCTTCCTGCCCTAGATCGCCACTGGCATATATATAGGTTACCTCTGGTGAATTCAAATCTTGGCTTTGATATTTTTTTAACTGGTGTCATCTTGAGCAAGTTATTTCTCTGTGCCTCAGTTTCCCCATCTATAAAATGGGAAGAATAACAGTCAACCTTTCCCTGGATTGTTGTGAAGACTAACTGAATACATAAATGGAAATATATAAATGCAAAGTGCTTGGAATCATGGCTGGCATTCAGCAATAATTCAATAAGTGTTCCTCGTCACGGTGTTACTGCCACACCCTGGGATAAACTCCAGGTGCTGCAGGGCCGAGCTCAGGGTGGATTCTGAGCAGACGGATATATGTGCTCAAGGTATTTCGGTGCTGTGGAGTGGAGGGTATTACCATTGCAGTTACCTGAGTATTCTCTTGGGTATTGTTGAAGAGTGATACTCACTGTGTGACCTTGGACAAGTTACTTAACCTTTCTGTGCCTCTGTTTCCTCACCTATAAAGTGAAATTAGGGCTGGGTGTGGTGACTCATGCCTGTAATCCCAACACTTTGGGAGACTGAGGTGGGAGGACTGTTTGAGTCTAGGAGTTCAAGACCAGCATGGGAAAGATAGTGAGATCCCATCTCTACCAAAAAAAAAAAAAAAAAAAAAATTTATTTTAATTAGCTGGGCACGGTGGTAAGCACCTGTAGTCTTAGGTACTTGGGAGGCTGAAGTTGGAGGATCCTTTGAGCTCAGGAGTTTGAGGCTGCAGTGAGCTATGATTGTGCCACTGCACTCCAGCCTGGGCAAGAGAGTGAGACTCTGTCTCAAAAAATATAAATAAATACATAGATAATGTGGAATTGGTACTTATCCCTACCCCAGAGGCTGGTTATGAAAAGACAATTTAATGATCTATCTGTGAAGGGCTTCAGATACTGCCCAGCCCATGGCAAGTACTCCTTCTTGGCATATTGACATGGGAGTTTTATTGACTATATTGGCTGACATTTGGGGAAGGCTTATGTATGGGGTATGAGGCTGATGAGGGGGCAAGAGAGAGATTCCAGAGGGCAGGGAGAAAGATGGAGGTAGGGAGGGGTTTGTGGTATGAGTGAAAGAAAAGTGAAGTTACCTCCAGTGAGGAAGGGTGCTGCTGGCTGCTAGGGGAGCCTGGAGACCTGGAAGAGATACAAGAGGAGGAGTAGGAAAGTGAGAATGAGGACATTACAGAATGCATGGATAGAAACAGGCAGCTCTGACCTCTGAGCCAATTTCCGTGTCCAGTTTCCTTGTCCACTCGCTGTTCCAGCCTTCTCAGCCCCTTTCCTCCCTTCCCCTCTCCCTTTTCCTCCCTTCATTCACCCCTTTGAGCCCCTTCCCTCCTTCTCTGTCAACACCTCTCCATCCAGGGGAGGAAGACATGGCGGGTATGGTTGGATGAGTTTACTGGACTGTGGTGAACTTTGAGCAAGGACTGTTGCTGGAGTATGTACATGTGAACATGTGTGGTGTTAGGTGCACTGAGGCGCCACAAGGAGGGTGGCGGCAGGAAGGGAGGACACGTGCACATCCAGAACCCTGTCGCCACGGTGCAAATGTATGGATTTTTATAAGGGGAGCCATGGGGGTCCCGGGAGCATACAGGGGTGCTTGTGGGGGTGGTACCCAAATACAGTGGAGCACAGTAAGTATTACTGCCTTTTGCTGGGATGTATGTGTTCAGAGGGCGTGTTTTGGGAATACACTGAGATCCGAGTGAGGGGGAGTTATTATTGGAACATACTGGGATGTGTGGGGGTTGCCGAAACATACTGGAGTATTCGAGGAGGGCTGTTTTGCTGAATTTGTGGGGGCAGGTAATTGGGAGCATGCTTGGCTATGATTGGAGTGTATTAGGGCCACATGGATGTTACTGGGATCTGGGTATTATTGGAATACACCGGAATTGTGAGGGTGGGAGGTGGGACAGGCTTTAGACAGTGCTGAAGGAAGCAGGGCACAGCAGAGCGCACGTTCCAGTGACTCCTGGGTGTTCTTGGGTATTCTGAAGGCAGTGGGGTTGCAGCCAGGATGTCTGAGTATTCCTGCTGTAGACTGGGGGTGTCGGATCCTCTGGGAATGGAATGGATGTATATTCCTGAGGTGTACAGTGGTCATATCAGGGGTTTGGGGCTGTTTGAGTGAGCATTGAGATCCATGAACTGTATCTGAGTTTCATTGACATTTCCTGGGTACATTTGGTGGCTTTACTGGAAACTACCACCCATATTCATGGGTGCTTTGCATTTTACTATAATAGAATATGCTGAGTGCTTGCAGGAGCTCCATTTGAGATGCACCAGGGAATACAGAAGACAGTGCTGTCCGCAGCGAGCTTTGCAGCAGTGGAAATGTTTTGTATCTGTACTGTCCAATGTGGTGGCCACCAGCCACGTGCGGCTTCTGCACACTTGGAAATATGGCTACTGTGACTGAGGAATTGAATTTTTCCATTTGATTTTGATTAGCTTTCATAAAAACAGCCACGTGAACTTAGTGGTCACCATAGTGGGCAGTGCAGAATTAGCAGTTTTACCCTGTGTGGGGTCCTTGGGAGGTGACATATATATAAAGGAATTTTGAGGGGTATCATCAAAATACATGAATCCTCTTGACTTAACATCCTGACCTGAGGACATCAAGCAGATCGTATTGAGCACCTACTGTGTGCCAGGCACTGTGCAAAATACTAAATGTGTATTACCCCCACTGGACTCCCACTGCAACCCCATCAGGTAGGGTCTGTGATCGCCCTCCATTATAGATGGGGGAACTGAGGCACAAAAGGTTAAAGTTGTGGGCTCAAGGTCATAGGCAGGAAGTGACTAGCAGGGACCCAAGCCGGGCCGTCTGGTAATCTGGAGGCTTTTCTCCCCATCCTCCCCACCGTGCCTGGCGCTGAATGGATGGGTGGATGGATGCATGGATGGATGAATGAGGAGAGAGGGAGTGGGAGAGAGAGCATGTGGGCTCCAAGGGGGAAGCCCGTCAGGGCCGACGCTAGCATACGCACACAGAGTGGGTGACAGAGATCCTAGGAGGTACAATTAATGGCCCTGGAGCAGGGGTTCAGGTCTCTGGGTTGCTGGGTGGGGGACAGGCTCTGTGTCTCATGATCTCTTCTCTACTCCCCACCACTACCCCCCCATTTCTCCTGCCTCCCTGCCAGCGATTACATCATTAAGGAGAAGACAGTCTTGCTGCAGAAGAAGGACAGTGAGGGGTTTGGGTTCGTGCTCCGGGGGGCCAAGGGTGAGTGCCAGCCGGGGAGGGGATGGGAGAAGGGCTCTGTGACCCCAGAAGCAGGGCTGGAAAAGGGGGTGGGAAAGGGAAAGGGACCCCAGCCCACCCACCACCCCACCCCGGGGTGCTGGTCCCTCAGCTGCGGTGAGGCCTCCGTGACTTGGGTCTGAGCCCCATCCCCTGCTCGGCCTCTCCACCCCCTCCCCTCCGACCCCGCCGGCTCCTCCCTGTCTGCAGCGCAGACCCCCATCGAGGAGTTCACCCCCACCCCGGCCTTCCCGGCGCTGCAGTATCTGGAGTCGGTGGACGAGGGTGGCGTGGCATGGCGAGCTGGACTGCGAATGGGAGACTTCCTCATCGAGGTCAGTCCAGGCCCCCTCTCTTCCCTGGGACCCTGTGACAAGTTCCCAGACCCCCTCATGATCCACACCAGGATCTGGCTGCCCAGTTTTATTCTCCTTTAGCACCAGGATTCCCAGCCCCCTGCCCTCCCTCCAGCCAGCCTCTGCTTTCCCCAGCGATTCCACCTAAAGGCCTCTGAGGCATCTCAAAAGAGTGACACAGAGCTGTCCCCAACACATACACAATACCAGGGGATGGCCAGGCACAGTGGCTCACGCCTGTAATCCCAGTGCTTTGGGAGGCTGAAGCAGGTGGATTGCTTGAACTCAGGGGTTTGAGACCTGCCTGGGCAACAGAGCAAGACCCTGGCTCTTAAAAAAAAAAAGTAGCTGGTGCTGTGTGCCTGAGGCCTCAGCTACTCGAGAGGCTGAGGTGGGAGGATTGCTTGAACCTAGGAAGTCGAGGCTGCAGTGAGCCATGATTGTGCCACTGCACCCCAACCTGGGTGACAGAGACCCTGTCTTTTAAAAATAAATAAATAAATAAATAAATAAATAAATAAATAAATACTGGGGACAAGGAGGGCGGGGGAAGTGAATAGGGTAGGCTGAGCCTCTTCCCCAACCCTGGGGCCAGGGAGGGTGGGAAAGCGGGCTTGCCCAGGGAGGCAGTAGTATGAAGGGTCAGAGGGAGGGGAACGTGGCCCAGAGGCCCATGGACAGGGCAGCGCAGGAGCCATCCTTATTGGGGTCTCTGAAGCTGCAAGCACTCCTCCCCTCGTCTACTCTGTGTGATCTGGGGGTGTCTGTGCCACAGGTGAACGGGCAGAATGTGGTGAAGGTCGGCCACCGACAGGTGGTGAACATGATCCGCCAAGGGGGCAACACGCTGATGGTGAAGGTGGTGATGGTCACCAGGCACCCGGACATGGATGAGGCAGTGCACAAGAAAGGTGCTCCTGCGGCCACTCTCGCAGCCACCCCACTGCCACCAGGCTCAGCCCCGCGGGAGCCCCAGGGCTGGTTGCCGCTGCCCAAGGCCTTCCGTTCCCTAGCATTACTTCTCCATTACCCTTGTGGGGAGAAACTGAGGCAGGGAGGGCTCAGCACGCTGGCATCGGCTATTCTCTGAGCCCTGGGAGCCCTGTGGTGGTAGAGGGTGGGGGGGCGTCTCCCCCATGATACTGATGCCTCCCCTCATCACGTTTCCAGCACCCCAGCAGGCCAAGCGGCTGCCGCCCCCAACCATCTCCCTGCGTTCCAAATCTATGACCTCAGAGCTGGAGGAGATGGGTGAGCCTGCGGGGCTGCTGAGGCCAGGGGGCCGGGGGGGGAGAGGGGAAGGAGGGCTGGACCATCCCTCGAGTTCGTTAGTGTTGTTAGTGACCAGGGGTCCTTGTCCTCATCCTGTCCCCAGTCCATGGGTCGGACTCTGGCCTGTGTGTGTGTCTCTGGGAAGGGGTGTCTGAGAGGCGACTCTCCTCTGTGCTCTTGTATCTGTTTCTCTGTTGGGGTCTCTCTCAGGGTCTGTATGTACCCTCTCTGCGGGTCTCTCTGTCTCCTTCCTTCTGTCCCACCTCACCCCCAAGCCCCATTCAGCATCTCTCCCTCCACCAGCTCCCCCCAACCCCCAATAACAGAGAAAAGCGAGCCCCTCCCTCCAGACGAGGCCGAGTGGACCTGGGGGTCCCATTTCCCCTGACAGGGGGCTGGTCGGACAGCTGACCGCCCCCAGCCCCGGGGCCCAGAGGGAGGTGGGCTTCCAGAGAGGGGGCCCCTCTCCTTCCCTTGACGTCCTAACTCTTGGCTCCTCTACTGCCTCTCCCCCGGGCTAGTCTCCCCCTGGAAGAAGAAGAGTGGTGAGTGGGCACAGGACTGGCGGGAGGGCCCCCGTCTCCCGACCCCGCCGGCGGACTCGCCCCTCCCCGACCCCGGCCCCTCACTGCCCCTCTCGCGCATGCGCGCGCCCGCTGGCCACGCCCACCGGCCCGCACCTGCTGGCCACGCCCACAGGCCGAGCCCGCTCCACCCCGCCCCCGGGGGCTCCCTGGGCTTCATCCGTGTTCTTTGCCCACAGAGTACGAGCAGCAGCCGGCGCCGGTGCCCAGCATGGAGAAAAAGCGGACCGTGTATCAGATGGCTCTCAGTAAGACGGCCCAGCCCTGCTCCTCGGGCTGCCGGGCCCCAGCCCCGGCATCCGCTGCATCCCCGTCCCACCATGAGCCCCACGGCGCCCCTCACCTTCCTGCCCCAGAGAGGCCGCGATTCCACCTCCCCTCCCTCCGCCCGCCCTCTCCCGACGGCTGCCCCGTTCCCTGCCCGCACCCCTTCCTACCCTGGGTGCTGCCCCCCGGGCTTGGTGATTGTGTCTCCAAGCGGGACTGGCCGTCCACCTGGACCCAGGCAGGGCTGCCCTTTCTTGGTTGATCCAGGTGCTGGATGAGCTGCGGGGCGGCAGCTCTGGTCTCTGCGGCCCGGGTCAAAGCAAACTTCATTTCATTGTCTTCCCATCTGTTCATCTCCCCCTAGACAAACTGGATGAAATCCTGGCCGCAGCTCAACAGACCATCAGTGCAAGCGAGAGCCCTGGGCCCGGTGGCCTCGCGTCCCTGGGCAAACACCGACCCAAAGGCTTCTTTGCCACTGAGGTAGGCGGCCTGGTATGGGGAGGAACTGGCAGGGGGAAGGCGGTTCACACACCAACCTGGAGCCTTTCTCTTTCCAAAACCCTCCTGATGCCCCTGTGCTTTAGGCTGGTCCTGGAGGGGCGACACGCATCCTAGGGTTTCCTCCTTTCTCCCAACTTTGGGGACCTCCTTTCCTCCTTATCCCCTTTCCCTCAAATCCCATCTCTGTCCTTTTCTCTCTCCACTTTCCACCCCTGCTGTTATACTTGCGCTCTTGCCCTGCCTCTTTCTGTCCCTCTGCGTCCCGTCTTAAGGGTCTCTGGGAAGGCAAAATGATGTCATGGATGGAGATTCCCCGACATAATAATAGATACCCAACACGTAGTACTTATTAAAATATGAATGGTCACGTCTGTCGCCACTCTGTCTGCCTCTCCCCACAACCAGAGGCCAATCTGTGGGGAGTGTTGATAATTTGGGGGACACTGCATTTTATTTTTTAATTTTTATTTATTTATTTATTTTGAGATTGAGTCTCACTCTGCCATCCAGGCTGGAGTGCATTGGGGCAAGCTCTGCTCACTGCAACCTCTGCTCCCAGGGTTCAAGAGATTTTCCTGCCTCAGCCTCCTGAGTAGCTGGGATTACAGGTGTGCGCCACCTTGCCTGGCTAATTTTTGTATTTTTAATAGAGATAGGGTTTTGCCATGATGGCCAGGCTGGTCTCGAACTCCTGGCCTCAAGTAATCCGCCCGCTTCAGCCCCCCTAAGTGCTGGGATTACAGGCATGAGCCACCTTGCCTGGCCAGACACCAAATTTTATATGGATTATCTCATTCATTCCTTAGATTCATCCTGGGAGATGCACGAGGTTGTTAGCCCATTTACAGAGGGGGAAACTGAGGCTCAAGGAAGGAAGAGGGATTTTAACCCGGGGCAGCCCTCTGAACCCATGGTCCTGCCACAGCTCTGGCTATCCTGGTGGGGTCCTGCTGGTCCCTTCCTGGATGTTGCCCCACTCCACTGGACTGTGTGCCTTCCCTCCAACACATCCCCCACTAGGCCTACCAGTGCCACCCCTTACCCTCCAACTGTCTCCTCCAGAGGCCACGCTCTGCCTTACTCCTCCCTTCCCGCTTCCTTCTTCTCTGCCCAGTCCCTATCCTCTGGCCACATCCACCACCTAGTGGTCAGGAGTCTATTTACTCTAAAACTGGGTTCTTTGGCTTTTAGGGGGTCATGGATCTCTTTGGCAGGCTGCCATAGTCCTCAGAATAATGCTTATAAATGCATAACATAAAATAAGTTAACAAAAGAGGCCAGTTACACTAAAATATAGTTCTCAAAATATTTTTCAAAAGCAAAATTTGTGATATCATAATATCATCTTTTTTTGTCAACATGTTAGACACTGGCGGTGGATCTTAACAACTCTAATTTCAAAATCACGAGGAGCATAAACACCATTTTGGGAAATCTGCACCACTGTGATGGGATATGGAAATATCTGTGATTCCTACTGGGGATACAGGCATGGGTCTTGCTGAAACTAGCATGGTTTGCTGCTTACGTATTTAATTGAGGAAAGGTTGAGTTTTTGTTGGAGGATGATGAAAATGAAAACATAGGATTTCTTTTCCTATACAAGTGCACAGGCCTCTGAAGTCTATCCACAGTCCCTCGTGCTCTGGAGGGTCTCGTACTTGTATAAAAATCAAGAGTAGGAGGCTGGGTGTCGTGGCTCACGCCTGTAATCCCAGCACTTTGGGAGGCTGAAGCGGGCTGATCACCTGAGGTCAGGAGTTTGAGACCAGCCTGGCCAACATGGAGAAACCCCATCTCTACTAAAAATACAAAAATTAGCCAGATGTGGTGGCATGTGCCTGTAATCCCAGCTACTCAGGAGGCTGAGGCGAGAGAATCGCTTGAACCCAGGAGGCGGAGGTTGCAGTAAGCCGAGATCACGCCATTGCACTCCAGCCTGGGTGACAAAAGCAAAACTCTGTCTCAAAAAAAAAAAAAAAAAGGAAAAAAGAAAAAAAAAAACTTCTTCCTTATATGGAGTCCAAATCTACCTCCCCTGGGCTCTTATTTTTTGGACACTGTTTTCTTCTTCTGTCTTCACTTGCACTGCAGCAAACTTCTCATAACTCCTCAGCAAACTTCTTCACAACCAGCTTTAAGAAGGAAAGGGCAATAGAGAAACAGAAAGAGAGAACATGCACATTCCCATTTTACAGAAGACGAAACGGTTTTAGAGATTTGCATTCACTTGCCGGAGACCTCCCATCGAGTGTGTATCTAATCAGACAGAACCAAAGTCCAAATTTGCCTACTTGCTGAAATTTATTAGAACCCCAGGATCAATATGCGAAGGGTTTTTGTAGTTATTCCTGGACAGGTGCAAAGCAGAGAAAATCTTGAGTACGTGCGGGCTCCCAGACGAGGCTGAACGAGGGTGCCTTCTCATTTCAGCTCTTATACTGTGAACAAGTGTCTTTTCTCGGTCTATTTAGTGCCACGTGCTTTGCATCTTTGGGCCTTTTAGTGGTGATATCAGTGTTTCAAAGGTCCCCCAAGCATGGTGCTGAAGAGCTGTCTAGTGTTCCTAAGTACGAGAAGGCCGTGATGTGCCTTATGGAGAAAATACGTATGTTAGAGAAGCTTCATTCAGGCATGAGTTAGAGCACTGTTAGCCAGTGCAGAGTTGGATGTGAAGGAATCAACAATGTATATTAAATAAGGCATCCTTCAACAGAAGCATGCATAAAACGAGATTATGTATTGATTGGTTGAGGGAAATGTGTGGCAGCCTCCTATTAACATAACTACCGCAAATAGCCACAATTGCCTGTGTTTGGGGCTGCGTACTTCTTTGTTGTGGAAGCCTGTCCTGTGCATTGTAGGATTTTAGCAGCATCCCTGGCCTCTACCGTCTGGATGCCAGCAGCAAATACTCCCCAGTGTCCTCTGGGGAGCAAAACCACCTCTAATTGAGAACCACTGCCCTATATCATTCTAAGGTTAAAAGATTTTCAGGGCCGGGCACAGCGGCTCACACCTATAATCCCAGCACTTTGGAAGGCCGAGGCTGGCTGATCCCTGGAGCTCAGTAGTTCCAGACCAGCATAGGCAACATGGCAGAAAACCCATCTCTACTAAACATACAAAAATTAGTTGGGCAGATGTGGTGGCACACACCCGTAGTCCTAGCTACTCCGGGGGCTGAAGAGGGAGGATCACCTGAGCCTCCGGGGTTGAGGCTGCAGTAAGCCATGATTGTGCCACTGCACTCCTGCCTGGGCCACAGAGAGAGACCACCCTGTCTCTAAAAAACAAACAGAAAAGATTAAAAGATTTTCAGCCCCAGGATTATCCCAAGTGGACTTAGATTCAGGATGCTACCATCCATATTCACTCATTAAATTATTCAGTATTTATTGGAAGCCTGGGAGGTACTCCCACTAATCCCATTACTTCATGCCTCCCCCCAATCTGTATTTTACACTCTCCTCCTTCTGAATTTCCCTCTCTGGGTCTCTAAACACACCCCAGGTGTTTGTTTGTTCCTGATCCCCCAGAAACTCTATATTAACAGACAAATGGGGATTCAAATTCTGACTTCCTTTAACTTAATTTGCCACCTTGGACCACATTACTTAATTTCTCTGCATCTCAGTTTTCTGTTCTGTAAAATGGGGCTAAAGCCAGCCTTGCCCAGTTCTTATGAGGATTCCATGAGATTAACTGTAACACAGCAAACTCCCAACAGATGGCGAACCCCTCAGGATAGAAAATAGGCCAGGCTGGGCTGGGCGCGTGGCTCACACCTACAATCCCAGCACTTTGGGAGGCCAAGGCAGGCAGATCACAAGGTCAAGAGATCGAGACCATCCCTGTAAAATACGGTGAAACCCATGCTAAAAATACAAAAAAAAAAAAAAAAAAATCAGTTGAAATTGGTGGCTGAGCCTGAGTCCCAGCTACTCAGGAGGCTGAGGCAGGAGAATGGCACAAACCTGGGAGGCAGAGCTTGCAGTGAGCCAAGATCGTGCCACTGCACTCCAGCCTGGGTGACAGAGCGAGACTCCTTCTCAAAAAAAAAAAAGAAATAGGCCAGGTGCAGTGGCTCTCACCTGTAATCCCAACACTTTGGGAGGCCAAGGCAGGAAGATCACTTGAGGCCAGGAGTTCAAGACTAGCCTGGGCAACATAGTGAGACCCTGTCTCTACAAAATATTTAAAAATTAGCCAGTCATGGTATGTGCTGAGGTGGGAGGATCACTTGAGCAAGGGAGGTCAAGGCTGCAGTGAGCCATGATTGCGCCACTGCGCTCCAGCCTGGGCAACAGACTGAGACCCTGTCTCAACAAATACATACATTAATTAATTGAAATAAAGTAAACTAGAAAGTCCACCATGACTCACCAGTGATCTCTGTGTATGCCTCCAGAGACCCTGCAACATCAGAGACCCCACAATAGCACATCAGACTGAGTGTAAATCTCTGATAAACTAATTAGAGCAAGTCCTGTTTTCATTAATTCAACAAATGCACAGAGCTCCTGTGAAGTGCCAGGCAGTCACAGTGCTAGGTCTGCCCTGCATGAACCCAGGTACAGGACAGTCAAGAGCCTAACCCTCAAGGAGCTCACTCTCTGAGTTCCAAAGACCCCCACCCCCAGAGGAGCCCAGACACCAGCCAGTAATAAAACCAGCTGCCCACCTGCCCCCACCTCCTAGAAATGAAACTCAGAGGCACTCACCTGAGTTCTGCGAGACCTCCTTTCCCTCTGTGTCCAGAGGACCCATAGTCATTTATCCTGTACATCCCCCTTGCCTTTTCTTCTCTCACCTCTTGGATCTGTCCCTGGGCCTTCCCCAGGCCCCCGTCTCATGCTGGAGGCTCTTTCTGCCACCTTCTCTGCTCCTTCCCACCTGCCATTTTTATCTTTCCCACTCTCTGAGTCAATGCAGATGCCCCTTCATGAGGTTTCTGCATCTTGGTGGCCTCTCTTGATGTCTGGTCTTGTTCTCGGTGTCCCCATTTCCCATTTCAGCTCCTCTCCCCTCTTCACTCTGCATCTTCCCTCCGGTTTAGATGCAGTGGTGGGGGGCAGGGGTGCAGTATCCTCCCGAGGCTTCTTGGGTCAGGTCTGCACAAAAGTGAGCAAGAGCAAAGCATTGCATAAGATGCCATTATCAGCCAGGCATGGTGGCTCACGCCTGTAATCCCCACACTTTGGGAGGCCAAGGCAGGTGGATCACCTGAGGTCAGGAATTTGAGACCAGCCTGGCCAACATGGTGAAACCTCATCGCTACTAAATCTACAGAAATTAGCTGGGTGTGGTGGCACACGCCTGTAATTCCAGCTACTCGGGAGGATGAGACAGAGGAATCGCTTGAACCTGGGAGGCAGAGGTTGCAGTGAGCCGAGATTGTACCACTGCTCTCCAGCCTGGGTGACAGGGTGAGATTCCCTCTCGAAAAAAAAAAAAAAAAAAAGATGCCACTGTCTAAGGACTTGGAAACTGGGAGATTTCAACCCTCTCCAAAGATGCACTTTTGCATACAACCTAGAGGAGGTGGGGAGAGTGGGGGCGCAGAGCCCGGCAGATCCACCCTAGGTCAGGGCACCTCTTGAGCTGTCTCCTCCTAGGGCTCTGCTGTCCCTCTGCCCCTTGGTATGGCTTTGACTTTCTCGGCTACTGTCTTTGTCATCCGCCACTGATGACTGAGGGCTCCCTCATGCCCTCTCGTCTCTCAGTCTGAGACGTCATTGTTCCCTCTCAGGTGCACTCCTAGCTTCTGGGGTTCCCTCCTGGGGCTGCGCAGGCCCTCTCCGAGTCCGAGCTGCCCTCCCTCCTGCCTCTACGGGCTCTTCCTGCTTCCCATCGCCCTCTCATTTCCCCTCTCATCTCTCAGTCCGTGTCTCTCCCCCTTCTAGGCCCCATCTCTGTCTGCCCCTCCTCCCCTCTCTCACTCTCCCCATCTTCCCATCCCTCCCTGTTTGCCCACCTCCCTCTCTCCTGCATCTCTGTCTTCGTCTCTTTGTCTCTGTCTCTCCATCTCTGTCTCTGTGTCTCTTTGTCTCCCTAGCTCTCTGTCTCTCTGTCTCCTCATCTCTGCCTTTGTCTCTCTGTCTCTCTAGCTCTGTCTCCCCATCTCTGCCATTGTCTCTCTATCTCTGTCTCTCCATCTCTGCCTTTGTCTCTGTCTCTGTCTCTCCATCTCTGTCTCTCTCTATCCCCATCTCTGCCTTTGTCTCTCTATCTCTCTGTCTCTGTCTCTCTTTTTCTGTCTCTCTACCTCTGTCTCTGTGTTTCCTTGTCTCCCTCTCTCTGTCTCTGTCTCTCTCTGTCCCCCCATCTCTGTCTCTTCAGTTGTCTCTCCCCTATCCCGTCTCAGGGCTGCCTCCCTAGCAGGAGTTCCCCAGCCACTGGTCAGCCGCAGGACATGCGCTGCCCTTGAGGCACCAGGCCACGAGGTGACGGAGAACTGGGCCTTTGGGCAACTCACTGAGGGGGAATCTGCCCGGCGGCCGGTGACGTCATGCAAGGCTGCGCACTCTGATTGGCTGCCCCTTCTGCGCGGGAGCGAATGCTCCCGTTGGTTGGTGGAGTTCAAGTGCTCCCTCGGGGATCAGTGCGATGCCCCATCAGACTGTTATGGTTCTTCCGTCAGTCTGACATCTCTCCTGTCACCCTGACCCTTCTTATGTCAAGCTAACCCATTTTTGTCCCTTCTTCTTCCACATGGCATGGAAGTGTCTTTTGTCAGCTTGCAAATCTGACGCCTCCTCTGTCACTCTGCACCCTCCTCTGTCGGGGACACGGCTCCCCCCTCACTCTAACCAGTTCCTTGCCACTCTAAGCTCTCTTCCGTCACCCTGACCCCTTGCCTGTAACCCTGACCCCTCCCCATCACACTGATACCCCCCCATCACCCTGACACCTTACCTGTAATGCTTGTAATCCTGACCCCTCCCCATCACGCTGACCCCTCCCCATCACTCTGATCCCTCCCGATTATCCTGACCCCTCCCCATCATCCTGATCCCTCCCCATCACCCTGACTCCTCCCCACTATCCTAACCCCTCCCCATCACCCTGACCCCTCCCCATCACCCTGACCTTTCCCCATCACCCTGACTCCTCCGTTGTCCCTTTGACTCCTCCACTGTCTCTCGTTTACCTCTTCTCTCACCCTGACCCCCACCCTATCACCCTCACCCTTCTCCATCACTCAGACTCCTCCTTTGTCACCTGACCCCTTCTCTGTCACATTGACCCCTCCACTGTCCCCCAACCCTTCCCTGTCATCCTGACCTCTCCCCCATCACCCTGGTCCCTTCTGTCACTCTGACCCTTCCCCTGTCACATCGACCCCTCCACTGTCACTCTGATCCCTGCCTCATCACCTTCACCCTCACTTGTCACCTGATCCTCGTCTGTCCCTCTGGCCCCCATCACCTGCACCCATACCCTGTGCAGGTGTTTCCCTCGCCTTCTTCCCCTCCTCCCAGCTGTCCTCTCCTGCCTGGACTCTGTTCTTGGTGTCCTCTCCAGCTCTGCCCCTCAGCAGTCCCCGTGTGCTTCCTGACTGGTCACATCCCCTTCTCCTGGCTCTTCCCACCCCTCCCATTTTATCTTAGGGTTTTTGAGCCACTCTGATATCTTTTCTCCGATGCGTCTTTAATCTCCTCCTTCCTTGCTGGCTGCTCTAGGATAAGGCCCTTTTCTCTCTGATCCACAGCGTCTTTCGTTATCACCCAAATGGGTATAATCCACCCTAACTCACAGGTGTGAGGATCCAATGAGGACACATACGAAAAACAGCAGGCAAAATGGCTCACAGAAGAGTGTCTCCCTCCACTTGCCACTTCTCTACTGCCTTTATCTTCTGGAAGGTTCTGCTGTCTGATACCACACAGCTGCAGGACAGGACAGAAAGCCAAGCAGAGTATTGGGCTGTGGCTGAAGGAGATGGGGGAGGGGGTCAGAAAAATACTCAGCAAAGCAGAGAAGGATTGAGCAGGCTGAGAAGCGCTTAGAGAAGAGCAGCATGGCAGGAAATCCGTCAAAGCAGGGATGCCTTCAGGCGACAGCTCCTGACACCTGCTTGGAACTGGCTCTGTGCTGTTTGATGGGAATGTTCAGAGGAACAGGCTGGGATTTTGTCCTGGAGTTGCTCCCCACATCTTGTCAGGGCTTCTTATATTGTTTCCAATGAGTTCTTCCTTCTGCAAATATTTATTGAGCACCTACTATATCCTGGACCCGCTGCTGGGCTCTCAAGGTCTCTCTCTTTTTTCAGTCAAACAAAGTAACTTCCTTTACAGAATTTACATTTGAAAGAGGAGACTAGCAGAATTAGATTCTGCTGTACCTGAGGGGGAAAAAGCAAATAATAGTGACTTGACCAAGAAAAATGCTTTTATCTCTCTCTTGTTAAACAAGTATGGGGGCCAGGCATGGTGGCTCATACCTGTAATCCCAGCACTTTGGGAGGCCAAGGTGAGTGGGCAACATGGTGAACCCCTGTCTCTAGTAAAAATACAAAAATTAGCTGGGTGTGGTGGTGGGCACTTATAGTCCCAGCTACTCAAGAGGCTGAGGCAGGAGAATCACTTGAACCCAGGAGGTGGAGGTTGCAGTGAGCCAAGATCATGCCATCGCACTTCAGCCTGGGTGACAGAGTGAAATTCCCATCTCAAAAAAAAAAAAAAAGTATGAGATAGGAAGTCTCAGGCAGGTTAGCAGCCTCCATGGTCTTAAAGACCCAGAATCCTTCTCAATTTCTGCCCCACCATCCTCGCCATGTTTCCAACTGCAGACTGGCCTCATAATCCAAAATGGCTGCTGGAGCTCCAGCTATTGCACCAGCATTCCAGGTAGCAGGAACAAGGAAGGGTAGAAAGGCAGAAGGGCAAAAGAGGGCACCTTGCAGCCTCTTGAGTTACCTCCAAGACATCCCAGATGTAACACACAACATTCCCACTTGTGCATCCGGGTTGGCCTTCCTTTGTCATATGGCCACACCTAGCTGCAAAGGAGTCTGGTAAGTGTAGTCTCTCAAAAGGTGCCAAATAAGATTGGCATTTTCTTACCAAGCAAATAGAGTAGAAAGAGTATTGGGGTGGGCTGCATGCCCAGGGAGACAGACAGTAAACAAGCAAGCAAGTGATTATGATGACTCCAAACTGGCATAAGTTAAGGGAGTTATGAACAGAGTAATAGGAGGAAGCCTCTCCAGAGAGACCTTGGAGCCAAAATCTGAAAGAAACCTGAAACTTGCAGGTCCTAACCAATCCCACCCTTCTATCACCTGTCTGACCTCAACTCCTGCCCTTTAGCTCCTGGCCTCCTTCCTAGTCCTCCTGAGCCTGCCTGGCTCACCCTCACCTCAGGGCCTTTGCACCTGCTGTTCCACCTGCCCGGAACACTCTTCCTCTACACATCATTATGCCCCCTCCTTCCCCTCCTGCAGGAGTTTGCTCAAATAATACCTTCTCAGTGAGGCCTTCCTTGACCACCTTATTTTATTTACTTTGAGACAGGGTCTTGTTCCGTTACCCAGGCAGGAGTGCAGTGGCACGATCATAGCTCACTGCAGCCTCAAACTCATGGGCTCAAGGAATCCTCCCATCTCAGTCTCCCAAGTAGCTGGGATAACAGGCACATGCCACCATGCACCACTAATTTAAAAACAAATTGGGGAGTAGAGACAGGGTCTTGCTATGTTGCCCAGGCTAGTCTCGAACTCCTGGGCTCAAGCAATCTTCCTGCCTCTTGGAGTGCTGAGATCACAGACAGGAGCCACTGTGCCTGGCCAGCCCTTTTATTTTATTTTATTTTATTTTACTTTATTTTATTTTATTTTGTTTTATTTTATTTTATTTTTTTAGACAGAGTCTTGTTCTATCACCCAGGCTGGAGTGCAGTGGCACGATCTTGGCTAACCACAACCTCTGCCTTCAGGTTCAAGCGATTCTCCTGCCTCAGCCTCCCTAGGACTACAGGCATGCGCCACCACGCCTAGTTAATTTTTTCGTATTTTTAGTAGAGATGGGTTTCACCATGTTGGTCAGGCTGGTCTCAAACTCCTGACCTCAAATGATCCACCCACCTTGAACTCCCAAAATGTTGGGATTAAAGGCGTGAGCCACCGCGCCTGTCACCAGCCTGTATTTTAAATTACATTCTCCCTCTCTCCTCCCCCTTACCTCCATCTGACCCGCGTTATATTTTATGAATTTATGTTGTTTATGGCCTGCTTGGCCTTCCTGTGGGCCGGGACATTTGTCTAATTTGTTGTATCTTCAGTATCTGTCACAGTCCCTGGAAGTCCTCAATAAATATTTCTGGAATGAATGAATCAATGAGACAAACATAGAAACAGGCAGTCCCAATCCAGGGAGGGATTACAGTGAGAGGCGTGTGTTACAGACCCCAGGAAAGTCTGGACTAGAACCAATAGAACTCCCTGTGCTGATGAAATGTTCCACATCTATACTGTCCAATTTGGTAGCCACCAGCCACAGGTAACTGTTGAATATTTCAAATGTGGCCAGCACAGCAGAGAAATTGAATTTTATAAATTAATTTTAATTAATTGAAATTTACACTTGCCTTTTTGGTTTGTCTGTTTCTTTAGAGACACAGTCTCACTCTGTCATCCAGGCTGGAGTGCAGTGGTACAATCATAGCCCAGTGAAGCCTTGAACTCTGGCACTCAGGTGATCCTCCCACCTCAGCCTCCCAAATAACTAAGATGACAGGTGTGTGTCACTATACCTGGCTAATTTTTTTTTTTTTTTTTTTTTGAGACTGAGTGTCACTCTATCACCCAGGCTGGAGTGCAGTGGTGTGATCTCAGCTCACTGCAACCTCCACTTCCCGGGTTCAAGTGATTCTCCTGCCTCAGCCTCCTGTATAGCTGGGATTACAGGTACACGCAGCCATTCCCAGCTAATTTTTGAATTTTTAGTAGAGATGGAATTTCACCATGTTGGCCAGGCTGGTCTCGAACTCCTGACCTCAGGTGATCTGCCCACCCTGGCCTCCCAAAGCGCTGGGATTACAGATGTGAGCCACCGCACCCAGCAATTTTTGTAATTTTTATTTTTGTAGAGACAGAGTCTCCCTATGCTGCCCAGGCTGGTCTCAAACTCCTGGGGTCAAGCGATGCTCCCTAATGTTGAGATTTCAGGCATGAGCCACCATATTGGCCGGAAATGCACAGTTGAATGGCTAGTGGCTACTCTAAGGGGCACTGCAGGCCTAAAGGAAGGGGGTAGCTGGGCCAGGGTGCAGGGCTAAGATGATTAGAGCTTTTCCAAGCAGAGCACAGAGCCCAGTGAAAGGATGTTCCAAGCAGAGTCTCGGAGGTGAGAATTGAGGGAACTGGGCATGGTTGTGAATGGCTGGAGGAAAGAGGCAGGAGGGGGTATGGTGGGAAGTGCAGGAAGTGAGGGTTCATCCCAAAGGTGGGGACTTCATTCCGAGAGGGTTTCCTTTCTCTGCACTTCTGGTCTCAAAGATGGAGAAGGGAGACACATGGGAGACCTGGCAGAAGCTGGGGACTCCGGGCCCCTAAGTGCCTGACCTTGGCTGATTCTCCCCGTTACTCATCTGATGCTTGTAGAACAGCAGGCCCTATGTGGCGACTGGGGACTCAATGGGAAACGAGACTGATAAAGTCACTACCCTACCCTCGGCAGGTTTCATAATGATTTCTGTGAACCTTAGGCACTTTTGCTCTTCTGCATTAAAAAAACAAAACAAAACAAAACAAAAAAACATTGGCCAGCAAGGTATCTCATGCCTGTAAATCTGAGCATTTTGGGGAAGCCAAAGTGGGAGGACTGCTTGAGCCCAGGAATTTGAGATGAGCCTGGGCAACACAGCAAGACCTCGCCTCTGCAAAAAAAATTTAAAAATTAACTAGATGTGATGGTGCCTGCCTATAGTCCCAGCTACTCAGAAGGTTGAGGTTGGGAGCGCTTGGGCCCGGGAGGTCAAGGCTGCAGTGAGCCGTGTTAATGCCACTGCATTCCAGCCCTGTCTAAAAAGAAAAAAAAAAAAAAGTTTAAATGTTATTATTTTGTTGCTGCAAAGACCAATATTATCCAGGGTAGAATTTTTTCTTTTTTTTTTTCTTTCACTTCTACTTTGAAAATAAATTAAAACATTTCCTCTAAAAGCATCATGGGCCCTAGACACTGTAGGTGCGATGCCTGGGATACATCGGCCCTGCCTTCAGGGAGTTTCTAGGCTAGTGGAGGAAACAGACAGCAAGTAAACAAGACGGTTTCTAGGGAAGAGAGATGCTGTGAAGAAAATGGGACAGAGGGAAGTGCAGTCTGGGCAGGGGGCTGGGGAAGGTCTGGCCAGGAGAACTTAGCACTGAAAAGGAACTGTGACAATAAGAGGGAAAGCTGTTGCCGAGGGAACCAGGGCTTGCAGGTGTTCTCAAATGAGGGTAGACCTGGGGCTGACAGAGGAGAAGGAAGAGGTAGGAGTGGAGGGGGACCAAGGGAACAAGTGGGAAATGTGGGCAGAGGCTGGGTCCTGCAAGGTGTCTTTGTGTGGGCTTCCCTAGAATGGGAGCCTGAGGTGGGGATTCCTGTACTAAGGGTTTGCTAAGGGGGAACCTTCAGGGAGTGCAGGAGACTGGCTGGGGCTGTGGAAGGAGGTCAGCAGACGTGGTTCTCGCTGGAGTGGGAACCCGTGGGGTCAGGCTGGGCACCCCCGCTTTAGTGCTGCCTTGGACCTGCATATCAATCATGGGCTGTGGGCTGCTCCGGGAAGCGGGGACACAGAATGGACTGGGCGAGTCTGGGACTCTGAAGGAGGGTGATTCTTAAGGGCTGCAGGCAGGTGACACTCCGAGCAGTGGGAGAGGGATGGGATGCCGCATCCAGGGGGAGGGCAGCTGCAGGGGTGCCAGCAATGCCTGCCATGGAGGGTCTTGTAGACCAGAGCTGGGAGTTTGGTTCCCTCCGATCTCCTCCTAACTGACATGGGATTTCAAGCAGGGGCAATAGCATGCTTTTTGAAAGATGCCTCTTACTCTTGTGTGGAAAACAGACCGGAACAGGGTGGGGGATCGAGGATGGCAGCAGGAAGATGAGGGAAGAGGCTGCTCCGTCCTGGAGAACACTGTTGGGTACCTGGATATGGGCAGTGGCTGGAGGAAGGAAGCAGAGCAAGAGTCGATGGAAAATCATGTACCTGCTGCCCTCTGCCCGACTCAGGAAGCACCATTCCCCCAGAATTCCTTTTTGCCTTCTTTTCTTTTTTCTTTCTTTTTTTTTTTTTTTTTTTTTTTTTTTTTTTGAGACAGAGTCTTGCTCTGTCACCCAGGCTGCAGTGCAGTGGTGCTATCTTGGCTCACTGTAGCCTCCACCTCCCAGGTTCGAGCAATTCTCAAGCCTCAGACTCCCGAGTAGCTGGGATTACAGGCGCCCACCACCATGCCTGGCTAATTTTTGTATTTTTAGTAGAGACGAGGTTTTGCCATGTTGGCCAGGCTGGGTCTTGAACTCCTGACCTCAGGTGATGGTCCTGCCTCAGCCTCCCAAAGTGCTGGGATTACAGGGGTGAGCCACGTCTCCCAGCCTCCTTCCACCATCTTCACACTGCTCTGCCTTCCTGCAGGGGCTTAGGGAAGGAATAGGGGGCAGCCGTGTGGTGAAGCCACAAGCCTCTCTGCGCTCACTGATCTCTCTCTGCTATCTTTTCTCTCTCTCCCCCTCTGACTGCCACCCCAAAGTCGAGCTTCGATCCCCACCACCGTGCCCAGCCAAGTTACGAGCGTCCTTCTTTCCTGCCTCCAGGACCTGGGCTGATGCTCCGGCAAAAATCTATCGGTATGCCACCCAAAAGAAGAGATGTGGGGGCTGGGGGAGGCCAGGAATGTGACAGTTTAGGAAAAGCAAGCGGACTTGGAAATGTTTTCTGCTTCCAGAGAGACCATAGTTTCATCAAATTGGGTTGAGAGTTCAGGCTTTGGAGATGGGTGAACTTGGCCATGATCCTGGCTCCCGTCCTTCCCAGCTGTGTGAACTGGGGCAGGTGGCTTCACTTCTCTGGGCCTCTGGCTCTACATCTAGAGAATGGGGATGCAGTGAGCTAAAGCCCCTGCTACAGCTTTCTGGTTCTTTCTCTTATACCAGATTCCATCCATTCATTCATTTTACAAGTGTTTACTGAGCGCTCGCCACATGCCAGGAATTGTTCTAGAATAGGGATATGTCAGCAAATAAAACAGACTAAAGGTTCCTGCCCTCATGGGGCTTGCCTTATAGCAGGGGAAGACAGATAATGGATTATAAGGATGATGAGCAAGAAAATTATCTAGTATGTTAGCAGTTGTATGTGCTATGGAAAAAAAAAAGAGTGGGCCGGGCGTGGTGGCTCACACCTGTAATCCCAGCACTTTGGGAGGCCAAGGCGGGCAGATCACAAGGTCAGGAGATCGAGACCATCCTGGCTAACACAGTGAAATCCTGTCTCTACTAAAAATACAAAAAAGTAGCCGGGTGTGGTGGCAGGTACCTGTAGTCCCAGCTTCTTGGGAGGCTGAGGCAGGAGAATGGTGTGAACCCGGAAGGTGGAGCTTGCAGTGAGCCGAGATCATGCCACCGCACTCCAGCCTGGGCAATAGAGCGAGACTCCATCTCAAAAAAAAAAAAAAAAGTGAAAAAAAATAGTAGAGTAAGGTAAGAGATCGCGCCATTCCACTCCAGACTGGGCGACAGAGCGAGATTCTGTCTCAAAAACCAAACCAAACCAAACAAAACAACACCTAGAGATGAATTGGGGAATCATGAGGCTCTCTGGGGCTAAGGCAGTCCAGGCAGAGCGAACCACTTCTGCAAAGGTCCTGAGGTCGGGCTGAGTCTGGTGCATTTGTAGAACAGGGAGGAGGCCCGTGTAGCAGGGGCCGAGTGAGCACTGGACATGAGGGCAGAGGGGGACAGGGTCCCAATCCTGCAGGGTCTGGGGAGTCATGGTGAGGACTTGAACCTTTGCCCTGAGTGAGGTGGGTGCATGGCCAAGGCTCTGAGCAGAGGAAGGACATGAGCTGACTTCAGTTTTAACAGAAATCCTCTGGCTGCTGTGAAGGGACTAGATTGAAGGGGATGAGCTGGGAAGCCCGGGGACCAAAGAGGAGAGGTGACAGCTATTGCTATCCAGATAGGAAATGATAGTGGCTGGCCCAGGGTGGTGACTCTGGAGGGGTGAGAAGGGACTGGATTCCGGATATGTTTTGAAACAACAGGATTTGCTGGTGGATTGGATGTGGGTGACGTGAGGAAGAAAGCTACTAAGGGTGGCTGCAGGGTTTTCAGTCTTAGCGCCTGAAAGGACAGAAATGCTGTTTGCTGCGGTGGTAGGGGGAGACGGTGGGCTGGGCGGAGTCTGTTGGGGAGGAGATGGGGAGATTGGGTTGGAGAGTTTCGAGTCAGAGATGCCTGTGAGACAACCAGCTGGGTGTGGGTATCTGAATAGAGGAGCCTGGAGCTCGGGGCTGAGGATGGGGCCCCAAGCATAAACGTGGGCGTCCACAGCAGAGAGGCAATGAATGAAGCTGGTCACTGGTTGAGAGGGAGTAGTCAGAGGCGAGAAGAGGGTCAAAGACGGAGCCTTGGCAGTGAAGTAAGCAAAGACTTAACTCCTGCACGCCTCCTGGAGTTGTTTTTCCCTGACTGGATCCAGCTTTTCCCCAACTCCTGGCGTTCAAAGTCCACCAGTGTGAGTCTTGCACTCCCACTGAGTGTGGGGTCCACCTGGCTCTCATCGTTTACCTGATTGTTTTTTCTATAGATCCGCTCCCTTTTAAACTTTAGCCTCATCGTAAGTGGTTCTCTCTGTAGAATCACAGCTTTGACGTGCTGGTTGCACTTCTTTCCTGCATATAAGTGAAAAGAAACACGCATCTATGCATAAACACGAGGGACTATCCCTTCCCAGCTCCAGCCGCTTTTGCTGGCCCCAAACCATTCACTGAGCCTTTGAACGGAATTAGAAAACGGCGCCCCCTCCTGGCTTGGGGAGGAAGTTCCGCCGAATTTCAGTTTCCTCACCTTGCGGTTTGCAGTTGTGCGGTGCACAACCTGTACCTCTGTATGCGGCAGATTTGGGTTTACCCCAAATAGGGAAGAGCTGGGCGAGTCCACGTGAAGTTCCTGGCATATACGGGGTGCCATTCTTGTTATTAGTATTGTTGCGGTTCTGTGGGATAGTGGAGCAGGGAGTCCCTCTCCACCAGGGTCCCCCTCCCTGATCCTCTGTATCTCCCCAGGGGCGGCAGAAGATGACAGACCTTACCTAGCACCCCCAGCCATGAAATTCAGCCGCAGCCTGTCTGTGCCTGGTTCGGAGGACATTCCCCCGCCACCCACCACGTCCCCGCCGGAACCCCCCTATAGCACACCTCCAGCCCCCTCCTCCTCAGGGCGCCTCACCCCCTCCCCTCGGGGAGGGCCCTTCAACCCCGGCTCTGGTGGCCCCCTCCCCGCCTCCTCCCCTGCATCCTTTGACGGGCCCTCCCTTCCCGATACCCGCGTGGGGAGCCGCGAGAAGAGCCTGTACCACAGCGGGCCCCTGCCCCCTGCCCACCACCACCCGCCCCACCACCACCACCACCACGCCCCGCCCCCCCAGCCCCACCACCACCACGCCCACCCTCCTCATCCTCCCGAGATGGAGACAGGCGGCTCTCCCGACGACCCTCCACCCCGCCTGGCTCTGGGGCCCCAGCCCAGCCTGCGAGGCTGGAGGGGCGGCGGGCCCAGCCCGACCCCGGGGGCTCCGTCCCCGTCGCATCACGCCGGCGCGGGCGGGGGCGGCGGCTCCTCCCAGGGCCCGGCTCTGCGCTATTTCCAGCTGCCCCCGCGGGCGGCCAGCGCAGCCATGTACGTGCCCGCCCGCTCGGGCCGCGGCCGCAAGGGCCCGCTGGTCAAGCAGACCAAAGTGGAAGGCGAGCCCCAGAAGGGCGGCGGCCTCCCGCCCGCGCCGTCGCCCACGTCCCCGGCCTCCCCGCAGCCGCCGCCCGCCGTGGCCGCGCCCTCAGAGAAGAACTCCATCCCCATCCCCACCATCATCATCAAGGCCCCGTCCACCAGTAGCAGCGGCCGCAGCAGCCAGGGCAGCAGCACCGAGGCGGAGCCCCCCACCCAGCCCGAGCCTGCGGGAGGCGGCGGCGGCGGCGGCGGCGGCTCCTCTCCCAGCCCCGCCCCGGCCATGTCGCCCGTGCCGCCGTCCCCCTCGCCCGTGCCCACCCCCGCCTCGCCCAGCGGCCCGGCCACGCTGGACTTCACCAGCCAGTTCGGGGCCGCCCTGGTGGGGGCGGCCCGGAGGGAGGGGGGCTGGCAGAATGAGGCGCGCCGGCGCTCCACGCTGTTCCTCTCCACCGACGCGGGGGACGAGGATGGCGGAGACGGCGGGCTGGGCACAGGGGCGGCCCCGGGCCCGCGGCTGCGCCACTCCAAATCCATCGACGAGGGCATGTTCTCCGCCGAGCCCTACCTCCGACTGGAGTCTGCGAGCAGCGGCGCGGGCTACGGCGGCTACGGGGCCGGGAGCCGAGCCTACGGGGGTGGCGGGGGCAGCAGCGCCTTCACCAGCTTCCTGCCCCCGCGACCCCTGGTGCACCCGCTGACCGGCAAGGCCCTGGATCCCGCCTCCCCGCTGGGGCTGGCCTTGGCCGCCCGCGAGCGAGCGCTGAAGGAGTCCTCGGAGGGCGGCGGGCCCCCCCAGCCCCCTCCTAGGCCCCCATCGCCCCGCTACGAGGCCCCGCCGCCCCCTCCGCACCACCACTCGCCCCACGCCCACCACGAGCCAGTGCTGCGTCTCTGGGGGGCCTCCCCGCCGGATCCCGCGCGCCGGGAGCTGGGGTACAGGGCCGGGCTGGGCAGCCAGGAGAAGTCCCTTCCAGCCAGCCCGCCCGCCGCCCGGCGTTCCCTGCTACACCGCCTGCCGCCCACCGCTCCCGGGGTGGGGCCCCTCCTGCTGCAGCTGGGGACGGAGCCCCCGGCCCCGCATCCTGGAGTGAGCAAGCCCTGGAGGTCCGCAGCCCCCGAAGAGCCCGAGCGGCTGCCGCTGCACGTGCGGTTCCTTGAAAACTGCCAGCCCCGGGCCCCCGCGACGAGCGGAAGGGGCCCCCCCTCGGAGGACGGACCCGGGGTCCCGCCGCCCAGCCCACGCCGGTCCGTGCCTCCCTCCCCGACCTCGCCGAGGGCCAGCGAAGAGAACGGGCTGCCCCTGCTGGTTCTGCCGCCGCCCGCCCCCTCGGTGGATGTGGAAGATGGCGAATTCCTTTTCGTGGAACCGCTGCCTCCGCCCCTGGAATTCTCCAACAGTTTCGAAAAGCCGGAGTCGCCCCTCACGCCTGGGCCTCCCCACCCGTTGCCCGACCCACCTGCCCCGGCCACCCCGTTACCCCCTGTGCCACCCCCGGCTGTGGCCGCAGCCCCTCCCACCCTGGACTCCACCGCATCCAGCCTGACATCCTATGACAGCGAGGTGGCCACCCTGACCCAGGGGGCCTCCGCCGCCCCTGGGGACCCCCCTCCACCAGGCCCGCCTGCCCCAGCAGCACCGGCTCCCCCTGCCCCACAGCCCGGCCCAGACCCTCCGCCTGGCACGGATTCTGGCATTGAGGAGGTGGACAGTCGGAGCAGCAGTGACCACCCGCTGGAGACCATCAGCAGTGCCTCCACGCTGAGCAGCCTATCTGCCGAAGGTGGTGGCAGCGCAGGGGGTGGGGGCGGGGGTGGGGCCGGTGTGGCCAGTGGGCCAGAGCTTCTGGACACCTATGTGGCCTACCTGGACGGCCAGGCCTTTGGGGGCAGCGGCACTCCCGGCCCGCCATACCCTCCTCAGCTCATGACTCCCTCTAAGCTCCGGGGCCGGGCACTAGGAGCCAGCGGAGGCCTGCGGCCTGGCCCCAGTGGGGGACTCCGAGACCCTGTCACCCCCACCAGCCCCACCGTCTCGGTGACAGGGGCTGGAACCGATGGGCTGCTGGCCCTGCGTGCTTGTTCAGGACCCCCCACGGCAGGCGTGGCTGGGGGTCCGGTGGCTGTAGAGCCAGAAATCCCACCGGTGCCCTTGCCGACGGCCTCCTCTCTGCCTCGGAAGCTGCTGCCCTGGGAAGAGGGCCCGGGCCCACCGCCACCACCTCTGCCTGGTCCCCTGGCCCAGCCTCAGGCCTCAGCCTTGGCCACAGTAAAAGCCAGCATCATCAGTGAACTCAGCTCCAAGCTTCAGCAGTTTGGGGGCTCCTCGGCAGCTGGTGGCGCTCTGCCCTGGGCCCGAGGAGGCAGCGCGGGAAGTGGAGACAGCCACCACGGGGGAGCCAGCTATGTCCCGGAGAGGACCTCCTCCCTGCAGCGGCAGAGGTAAGCGGGGGGCTGGTGGCCAACAAGGGAGGCCAGAGGGGTTGATGGCATAGCTGTGTCCCTTTAGGGTCTCAGGGTGGCAGAAAGGAAACAGAAACCAGGTTGGCAGGAGTCTGCTCTCGAAGAAGCATGCTTCCACAGATACTTTCTTTTTTCTTTTTTTTTTTCTCTCTTTTTTTTCCCTTGAGATGGAGTTTCACTCTTGTTGCCCAGGCTGGAGTGCAATGGCACAATCTCGGCTCACCACAACCTCTGCCTCCTGGGTTCAAGCGATTCTCCTGCCTCAGCCTCTTGCGCCACCACACCCAGCTAATTTTGTATTTTTAGTAGAGATGGGGTTTCTCCATGTTGGTCAGGCTGGTCTCAAACTCCCGACCTCAGGTGATCCATCCACCTTGGCCTCCCAAAGTGCTGGGATTACAGGCATGAGCCAACATGCCTGGCTCTTTTTCTTTCTTTCTTTTTTTTTTTTTTTAGAAACAGGGTCTCACTCTGTCACCTGGCTGGAGTGCAGTGGTATAATCATAGCTCACTTGCAGCCTCAAACTCCTGGGCTCAAGCAGTCCTCTGGGACTATAGGTGCATGCCACTATGCCTGGCCAATTTTTCTTCTTTTCTTTTCTTTTTTTTTTGAGACGGAGTCTCGCTCTATTGCCCAGGCTGGAGCGCAGTGGTGCAATCTCGGCTCACTGCAACCTCCACCTCCCAGGTTCAGACAATTCTCGAGCCTCAGCCTCCTGAGTAGCTGGGATTACAGGTGCCCGCCACCATGCCTGGCAAATTTTTGTATTTTTAGTAGAGACGAGGGGTTTTGCCATGTCGGCCAGGCTGGTCTTGAACTCCTGACCTAAGGTGATTCATCCCACCTCGGTCTCCCAAAGTACTGGGATTACAGGCATGAGCCACCATGCCTGGCCCTGGCCAGTTTTTCTTAAGCTTTTTGTAGAGACCAGCTATGTTGCCCAGGCTAGTTTCAAACTCCTGGGCTCAAGTGATCCTCCTGCTTTGACCTCCCAAAGTGTGATTACAGGTGTAAGCCACCTAGTCCAGCCTTTACATTTTCATTTATTTCAGTAGCTTCTGTTGTCTCCTCCCATCACCATCACAACCTACATCCCATGATGAACAAAAAGTTATTAACAGGCTGGGCATGGTGGCTTATGCCTGTAATCCCAGCACTTTGGGAGGCTGAGGTGAGCGGAGCATGAGGTCAGAAGAGAGAGACCATCCTGGCTAACACGGTGAAATCCCATCTCTACTTAAAAAAATACAAAAAATTAGTTGGATGTAGTGGTGGGTACCTGTAGTCCTAGCTCCTCAGGAGGCTGAGGCAGGAGAATAACTTGAACCTGGGAGGCAGAGGTAGCAGTGAGCCAAGATCGCGCCACTGTGTTCCAGCCTGGGTGACAGAGTGAGACTCCGTCTCAAAAAAGAAAAAGTTATTAACAAAGGAGACTGGAGTGAGATCTGCTTATATTTGTTTCCTTGGTGAGCTGTGACTTCTTTCTGACAGTCCCTGAAATCTGTAAGTCCCTTGAAGCCAGTGTGGTTCAAGACAGGATGCAGTTATAAGTGTGGTTCTAGAGCCCACCTTCTCGGCTTCCAGTCCCAGCCCTGCACTTTCCACCTGGGTGATCTTAGGCAAATGAATCCACCTCTCTGTAGAACGGGGATGGCCTAGTGCCAGCCCAAAGAGTTTTTAAGAGAATTTAATATGGGTTATTGTTGTAACATGAGATGGGGGAAGAGGGGGGCCTCGAACAAGAGCCCAGCAACTTCTACATGGGGAAATACAGGATGATGCAGATGTTTCCCAGAGCAGCCACTTAGCTGCATCGTCACAGAATTCGAGCCCATTCAAGACCTTCTAGTCCTAGAGAAAGCAGAGTTACATTTCTGGTTCAGATACACAGAGGGTTGGGAGCAGTTTTTAAATATCCTTGTCTATCTACAGAGTTCACTCGAATTCTGTTTGAAGGTCTGCTATCCAAATGTGTCTGACCTTCAAATGTGGGTTCAGGGAGGGTATATTTGGGGCAAAAGAAAAGAAAAAGGAGGCTGGGCACAGTGGCCTGCATCTGTAGTCCCAGCTACTCAGGAGGCTGAGGTGGGTGGATCACTTGAGCCTGGAAGGTTGAGGCTGCAGTGAGCTGATATCACACCAAGGCACTGCAGCCTGGGGAACGAAGTGAGACCCTGTCAAAAAAAAAAAAAAAAAAAAAAAAAAAAAAAAGGAGAGAAAGAAAGAAAAGAAAAGAAAAAGGAAGTGTGTATTATCAGAGCAATTTGAATCAATGCTCCTAAGTTGTAAAAATAAACAAACAAATGTGGGTTTATTAGGCCTTTAAGATCTGAACGAAATTCATTGAATATTCTTAAGTATTCTGGGTAGAGGATTTTTGTTTGTTTGTTTGTTTGTTTGTTTTCCCACTGCTTGTAGCAGCAATAGAAAGGATGCTTAATTCAGTCAACAAACACATTAATTATTGATTCATGATCTGTGTGTGCAGAGTGCCCTTCTGGGTGATGGGATCCCCTGCTGGACAGAACAGGCAAAGACTGTGCAACCCCATAGTCTGGGGACATAGGAGTGGGGGCGGGGCAGTAAACAAAATAATTGCAACCATCCTAAAAAAAAAAAAAAAGCTACCACAATGGGATGGTTGGAGAAGGTCTCTCATGTAACAGACAAGATGGGCAGAGTAATGGAAGTGGAGAGGAAGCAGCTGCCCAGGGCAAGAGTGAGCCAGGCAGGGGGAGCGGCCAGTTCAAAGGCCCTGAGGTGGGACAGTGCTGGAGGAGAGGGAACAAAAGGGATGAGGGGAACCTTTTTCTCCCCTTGTTTCTTCTCTCTTTCATCTCCCTCTCTTCATCTCTCTCTCTCTGTGTCCCCTGTCCCTTCCATCTCTCTCCCCTGGATGCTCACCCTCTTTTTGTCTCTCTCTCACTGTCTCCCCATCTTTCACTCTGCTATGACTGGCCATAACCTGAAAGGCAGTATAGAATAGTGGTGAAGAGCTCAGACTTTGGTGCCATATAACCGGGCTCTGCCACTTCCTGTGTGTCCTTAGGCAAGTTATTTAACCTCTCTGTGCTGATAATAATAGTAACCTGCATCAGGGCTGTCGTGGGGATTAAATTGAGATGCAATCATGTAAAGCACTTAGAACAATGCCTGGCACACGTGAGCATCAGTGAGCGGTGACGATTATTATTATTATCACTTAATGTCTCTTTTTCTTTCATCTCTCTTAACTGTCGCCCTCTCCCTGTCCTCTCATCTTTCTCTCCCTTCATTTCTTTCCTCGACGGCCATCTTACCCTTTGCTCCCTCCATTTCTTCCCGTCTCTCTCCTCCATTTCTCCCCCTACCCTTATGTCTCTCCTCCTCTCTCCCTATATCTTGACCTTTGCCTCTTTCTCACCCCTGCCCTTGCCCCCTAAATCCCTGTCCTCCCCCACTGCCCCCTTGTCACATTCCAGACTCTCCGACGACTCCCAGTCCTCGCTCCTCTCCAAGCCTGTCAGCAGCCTGTTTCAGAACTGGCCCAAACCACCTCTGCCACCGCTCCCCACCGGAACAGGGGTCTCCCCTACAGCCGCTGCGGCCCCAGGGGCCACCTCACCCTCGGCCTCCTCCTCCTCCACGTCCACCCGCCACCTCCAGGGCGTGGAGTTCGAGATGCGGCCCCCTCTGCTCCGCCGGGCCCCCAGCCCCTCGCTGCTGCCCGCCTCGGAGCACAAGGTCAGCCCTGCGCCCAGGCCCTCCTCCCTGCCCATCCTGCCTTCTGGACCCCTCTACCCAGGCCTCTTTGACATCCGTGGCTCCCCAACTGGAGGGGCAGGAGGCTCAGCTGACCCCTTCGCCCCAGTCTTTGTGCCGCCACACCCGGGGATATCCGGAGGGCTCGGGGGAGCCTTGTCAGGGGCCTCACGCTCCCTCTCACCGACCCGCCTGCTCTCGCTGCCCCCGGACAAGCCGTTTGGCGCTAAACCTCTGGGGTTCTGGACCAAGTTCGACGTGGCTGATTGGCTAGAGTGGCTGGGTTTGGGGGAGCACCGAGCCCAGTTCCTGGACCATGAGATCGATGGCTCCCACCTGCCCGCCTTGACCAAGGAGGACTATGTAGATCTAGGTGTGACCAGGGTGGGCCACCGCATGAACATCGACCGGGCTCTCAAATTCTTCCTGGAGAGGTGATGGCTGGCCTGGACGGACCAGCCCCGTCCACAGAACTCTTGAGCCTGCTGGCCTCTTGACCTCTGACCCCTGACTGTCATTCTCTCCCCTGGGCCAGGGACTCTGTTCAAACTGCGCCCTGCCCTCGTCTCCCAAGGCCAGAGGTCACTAGGTGGCCCAATCCAGGCCGGACATTTGCACCTCACTGAAGGGGGGCAGCTGACACAAGACTGTGTGTGTGTGAAGCAGGGAGCGGAGGGGGGATAGGAGAAATTACGGAGGGGGATTGAGAAGGAGGGAAGGGCCTATTCTGGGGGGAGGGGACAGACAGAGCCATAGAGGGTCAGCCCTGAGCCTGATTGGATGGGGACTGTCCCCCAGGCCGCAGGGGAAGGGGGTGCCCTCAGATTCCACCACCTGCCGCCCCTCTAACCACCCTTCCCACTCTCTCCAGGCCCCTCAGCTCTTCCCCCTTCCCCTCTCCCCAGCACACACAGCTGCCCCCCTCAGCCTCTTGCACGCTCCGTTGCACGCCTGCTCACCTCTCTCCCCTCCCCTCCCTGGGCTGCAATTTTGCACAAATTTGCCCTCTCGCTGTCTTGCACATTCTGCCTTTGCTTCCGGCTGGCGAGGCCCGCTCAAACACACTCTGTTCCTCGCACACGCTGCATTTCCTTTCTCATGCTCCATGCCTCCTGCTCTGATTCTCGCTGCTTACACACTTTTCCCCTACCAGGGCCCTCCTTTACACACTCCATTTCACATCTCCTCCTCCCCGCTCGCTCTGGACCCTTGTTGCAGACACACTTGGGACACATTTTCCCTCCCCCACTCACAGACTCCATGCACATCATTCATTCTCTGGAGTGCCCTGCTCTTTGCTCAGCCCTTGCACACTTGCTATCTTATGCATCCTTCCTGACACACTCTTACCTCCATTTTCTTACGTTGAAGCACTTTCCCTTCTTATTCTTAAAAACCCCAGATTCTTCCACTCCCCACCTCTCCCCTCTCACCGTGACACTCCTAGCCCTCCACCCCTCCCCCCTCTTCCCTCTTGCCCCTTTTGCACCGTCACTTTTGGTCACACCTTTTGCACACTTGCCTCCCAGGAACTGTGTTTCTCTCACAAATGCTCATTCTCTTCTTCTTTGCCAGGCTCCCACTCCCTTGCCCCTTTCTGTTTGAAATCTTTGCCCCTCTGCATTTTTGATTCTTTTGTGAACCCTCTCGCACACTTGCTTTTGCACATGCGCCCCCGGCCCCCGCATTTTCAGTGCTCTCTGGAAGCCTTGTTTCTCCCCCTTTAATAATGTTCTTGCACTCCATGACGTGGCTGCACACCGCATCTTGTCTTTTCTACCTGAATGAGAGCTCTACCACTTCTTTCCTCTTGCAAACTCATCTCATTCCATGCGCTCTTGGGCTGTAACATTTCTTTTCCTGACACCCTTATTTGTTTTTTCCTGTTGACAAGCAGCTCTTGCGGCCATTCTCATTCGGATTCTCTTACCTCCTTAAGCTCTTTCTCTTCCTGGTGAGAGAAGACCCTATGCACACTGGCTTCCGGCTCACCATGCTTCCACACTCAAGCCTGTCCCTGCCTCCAGCCCTCACCCTCCCTCTTCTCTTTCCTGTCCTTCCTGGGCCATCTGTCCATCCCTTTTGCACGAAGATGCCCCTCTCCTAACCTGCCCACTCCAAGAAGCTCCCTCTCCCTCCAGCATGGCTGCTCCTTCCCGCACGCTTCCTCTCTCCCCTTTTTCCCCGGGGCTTGGGAATTTTAAGCCACCCCTCCCCCTGAGAAGCCCCCTCCCCTGCTGTGGGTAAAGCGGGGAGGGCATTGCCCTCAGGTCCCCCCCCATGTTCAGCTGCCAAAGAAGGGAGCTCCCCCTCCTTCCCCAAGCCCATTCCCCCTCTGCTGCCCCCTACCCCCGAGAGGGGGGGGCGCTCCGTCCATGAGGGGAGGGGGCTTGCAGCCCCCTCCCCTCACCATGTCAGGGATCTGCGGGGAACCTCGTGGGAGGGTCGTGGGAGGGGGGAGGGGTGTTGAGGAGAGGGGCAGAGGACGCGCTGGACCCCTACCCGCCCCCTCCCCCTTGTCGGATGCCCCCAGTCCGCAGGGGGCCTGCGCGGCGCCCGTCTATCAAGGGCTTGTTCATTCTGGATGGGTGCCGCGGGGTTGGGGAGGGCGTAGGGGGTGGGGAGGGGGGAGGAGAGGTCGGGGTGGGAAGTGGGGAGGGACCGAATGCGGGGACAGCGCGGGATGGAGAGGAGAGAAAAAGCAAAAAGAGGAACAATAACAAAAGAAGAAAATATAAAAAACAGAAAAAAAAAACACAAAACCCCTAGAACACACAAAAAAAATCCAGAAAAAAAACCTGAAATAAAAGCCCGAGAATTGTCTTCCAAGGGGGGTGGGAGGGGAAAAGGAGGGGGGCGGATGAGGACGTCTGATTCTGAGACAGGGCTCGGCACGCGTTGAAAGCCCCGGTGCCCAGGTCTTCCCTTCCGCGGGCCTCAGTTCATCTCTCAAGGGATTGGGACCCAGGAGTCCACGTACAGGGACTGGAGGAAGATTAGGGAGGCGGGATTATAACAAGGGGGTTCATTCCTACCCCCCATCACCTCCCTTCCCCTGACTCCCGACCAAGATTTTGCAGAGAGAAATGGCTTTTGTACCAGGTCATTCTTTATAATTAAACTCACAGTATCCACCCCCTCGAGCCGGCCCCGCCTCCTTCCTGGGAGGGCAACGCCCCCTATCCTCCTGGGCTCCGGGTGGGTGGCCCCAGCCTGCGGGGCGGTGCGCAAGTGCAGCCGGGGCCGGCCCGGGCGTCAGGCCTCCTCGTTCGGCTCCGCCCCCAGGGCCTCGAGCATGCGCCGCCGGACCAGGGAGCGGCGCAGGTGCAGGCGGTAGTCACCCAGCAGGAGATCGTCGTGGCGCACGAGCTGGTGCGCGAGCCCGCGGGGACTGAGGCCGGAACGCAGCAAGCGCGAGCGCGTCTGGAAGTCCGTGACCGCGATGAGCCACCTGCAAGGGGGGTGGGAACGGAAAAGGAACTCGTAGGTGGTTTCAGCCCCGGCTTTGATCGTCGAAGAGTACCTGCCTGGTCCCTGGAGTCGTTCACAGCCCCTGGTCCAGCAGACAGTCGCTCCGTCCCTAAACTCCCCTCCAGCCCTGCCCTCTCGCCTGGGTCGATCTAGGCTCCTTACGCTCTTGTAGCCTGGTTCTGCGTCCTAATAACTGTCTGCCGAGACTCCATCTCAAACCGCTCCAAGGCCCGACCCTCAACTGGCGAATGCAAGCTCCGCTGTACCCTAGGCACTCCAGGCCTGTCCCCACCCTATCACCCCTGGCCCCACCTCTACCATGTGCTCAGTCCTTTCCACCCCCTCACAGCTGCCTTTCCAGGCTCAGACCCCTATCCCGGTCACTACTGGGTCACTCAAACTCGGGCCTCTACTCACTCCAGATCCCTCCTTCTCTCTGATCTCACCGGACCCTGCCTCCAGCCGCGCTCACTCTTGGCCCCGCCCCTCGGTGGCTCTGCACCAATCTCGCTCTTATCTAGTCGCTCCTGGCCCCGCCCTACCACGCTTTCACTCCACCGTCGCCCCTCCTCCCAACGGCTTTACACCAACTACGCTCTTATCTAGTGGCTCTGGGGCCTGCCCTTCAGCGCCCTTACACCAACCACGCTCTTATCTAGTCGCTCCGGGCCCCGCCCCCCACGCTTTCGCTCTTGGCCACGCCCCTCAGCGCCCTAAAACCAACCACGCTCTTACCCAGTCGCTCCAGGCCGCGTCCCCGCCGCTTACTCACCGGTTCCGGCGGCCAGCAGTCCCACAGATGACATTCATGTTCTCAAAGCGGATGCTGCTCACGCGCCCGCTCTCCATGGCCCCCGGTAACTGGGCCTCCAGCGCTTGCAGTACCTCCAGGTGGGTAAAATCCTCCTCGGGCTGCGGGTGTCGGAGAGAGAACCTCAGTCCGTGACCTCCTGGTTCATTTTGGGTTCAGAAGTCACCACCCTAAACCCCACCTGCAGAACCTGCCACAGAGTTCCAGGTGGCATTTGAGGGGCAGGGATCCCAGGGTACTGTCGCTATTGTCAAAGGAGACGACAGATTATCTCAGATGGGAAAGCATCTACTGTCACTCCAGGTCATTCTCCAAAAAAATCAATTCTCACCAAGCCGATTTGCCCAAAAGTCAATGAACAGTTGGCTGAATGAGTCACCAACTTAGCCAACTTTACGAATCTACCAGAAACTTTCCCAGCAATTTGCAATGGATCCGACTGAAAACTCTTGAAGATTTCTGCCAGGATTTAAATTGCACGCCTTTCCTTTTATATTCGTATTAGCATTTTAAGAATGTTCAGTAGTCAAAAGATAACAGTCATAGGGGGTTTTGATGTCTTGTCAATCTATTTAACATTCAGAAACATGTACTGATCACTAAACACATTTACAACATGTGATTAGCATGTCAAGGGTGATAACAGTTGTCATAGCACATAAAATTGCTGAGGAACTAAAATGAAATGAAAATTTTCATGATTTCACTGAAAAATAATGTCACTTCCAGAAAGGCATTCCTTGACTGGGGTGAGAGGGGAGGCTGGAAGGTCCCTTGCTCAAAGCCACAAAGAAGTGGAGTGATAGGGTGGAGACTGATCCCTAAAAGGAGGACGGCAATCCCTGTATGCAGGGTGGAGAGTCACACGGATTAGCTGAGAGGGTACCTTGGAGGCCTGTGCCTGGCACACAGTAAGCAGCCATTGACATTAGTTCTTCTCATTCAATTATTGAGTGCCTGGGACCCTAATATATACCTCTTCTGATTGAAGGCAGGGATGACCAGTTTGCTGAATCTGTCAAAAACACGAGCCCCTTCTTCCTTCCTTCATTCCTTTCCTTCCTTCCTCCCTCCCTCCCTCCCTCCCTCCCTTTCTCTCTCTCTCTCTCTCTCTCTCTCTCTCTCTCTCTCTCTTTCTTTCTTTTTTGACAGAGTCTCACTCTGTTGCCCAGGCTGGAGTGCAGTGGCACGATCTCAGCTCACTGCAACCTCCACCTCCCGGGTTCAAGTGATTCTCCTGCCTCAGCCTCCCCAGTAGCTGGGATTACAGGTGCATGCCACCACACCTGCCTCATGTTTGTATTTTTAATAGAGACTGGGTTTCACCATGTTGGCCAGGCTAGTCTCAAACTCCTGACGTCAGGTGATCCACCCACTTCGGCCTCCCAAAATGTTGGAATTACAGGCGTGAGCCAGCGCGCCTGACACACATTGGCTTTTTCTTGAGTTTTTGTTATATTTGTAAACTTTACAGAATTTCATAGTACGTGGATTAGTAGGACTCCTTTTGTCCTCCCTCCCTGCCCCCCTCAGCCTCCCCTTTCTTTGCGCTTTGGTCTTCCCTCTGACGTGAGCCGTAGATTTCATGAGTGACTCTTTGACAAATTCACAATCAATTTTCAGCAAACTGTCCTGGTGCCAAGCCCACAGCTCTTAAGCCACAGAGCCTGAATTTAAACTCTGGCTGCACTGCTTCTCAGCCTGTGCCCTTCCCACCACCCCACCAAAACTGCCGAAAATAAGGGCCCAGATCCACTCACCAAGGTCTCCATGCAGAGGCAGAGGGGCTGGGCAGCTGGTGGTGTGGGGAACTTCCGGATGCACGGGAGTTCTCGGTCTAGTGCCTCGTACTCTGCAATGACCTGCCGCAGGTACTGCTTCCTAGGGAGAGAGCGAGCAGGCAGGGACCTCTGAGGTCAGGATTCGCTGCCATCACATTTGGAGAAGCGGAGGACAGAGGTCATGGGGGCCAGGGACAACTCACGAGGATTTGATAGGCCTGCTCAGGCTCCGAGCCTGCATCTCCTCTGGGGTCTCCAGGTCCATAAGGAGGGCTCCTGAGGACAGAGAACCCAGTGTCAGCTGCCCTGAGCCCTCCTCAGCCATGATTCTGCTTAAATGGCCATCACCAATTGCCTGCCCATGCCACACCCAGAATAGCTTGTATGCCAGATACTGAGCTACTGTCTCTTAGCTCCAAACTCTCTTAGCTCCACACTGGCTCTGTGATGCCTGGGTTGAGACTCTACTAACCACATTTCTCCTTCAACAGCTGGGTTCCTATTAGGCTCTGCCTAAAGGGGCGCCAGAGGGAGGCTGCAAGGCAGGAGGAAGCAGGAGGAACTTGCTCCTTTTTGCTTCCCCTTCTGGTCACCCCAGACGTCCTTCTTCACTGTGGCAGCATCACTTCAGTAACAACACTTGAAACCAGTTTTCAGGGATTTTTTTGTTTTTTGGTTTTGCTTTTGTTTTTGAAACAGAGTCTTGTTCTGTTGCCCAGGCTGGAGTGTAGTGGTGTGATCTCGGCTCGCTGTAAGCTCCGCCTCCTGGGTTCATGCCATTCTTCTGCCTCAGCCTCCTGGGTCGCTGGGACTACAGGTGCCCACCACCACACCTGGCTAACTTTTGCATTTTTAGTAGAGACGGGATTTCACTGTGTTAGCCAGGATGGTCTCGATCTCATGACCTCGTGATCCGCCCGCCTCGGCCTCCCAAAGTGCTGGGATTCCAGGCGTGAGCCACCGTGTCCAGCCCAGTTTTCAGTTTTTCCAGCACTCTCAATCAGTCTCCTGATTGGAACTTGACTGATAACAGTTCTCAAATATTGACCCTTTTTGACCACCCCACCATCAGTTAACTGGTCTCTCTCTTATGGCCAAGTGCTGGTTGTTCCATGCACTCCATTTTCCCCTTCCCCTACAATCCTACAGTTTTACCCAGCACATGGCTTCCCAGCTGGAGACAACAGTTCCCAGACTCCCTTGCAGCTAACTGTGGCCATGTGACCAAGCTCTCACCAATGAAGTGTTAGCTGGAGTGAGAGATATAACTTTGGAGTCATTTGCTTTAAAGATTACTGCTTTTCTTGGACTCTTTGCCCTTTCTCTTGGACTGGAATGTGGATTAGCAATAACCCTTCTTCCACCATGTTTGGATATGGCAAGCAACAATATGGGAGGAACTCTTATCTCTAAATCTTCTCACTAAGCCAAGATGTCCCACCAATCCTGCCTTCCATTACACAGAGACAAGTACACTTCTGGTTCTTGACCAGCTGAGGCAGGTAACATAGCAACACCCTAGCTCTACAAAAAAAAATTTTTTTAATTATCTGGGCATGATGTTGTGTGCCTGTAGTCCCAGCTACTGAGGAGGCTAGAGTGGGAGGATTGCTTGAAGCCAGGAGTTAGAGGTTGCAGTGAGCCATGATTGTACCACTGCACTTCAGCCTGGGTGACAGATAAAGAGAGAAAGAGAGACAGAAAGAGAGAAGGAAGGAAGGGAGGGAGGGAGGGAGCCGGGTGTGATGGCTCATGCCTGTAATCCCAGCACTTTGGGAGGCTGAGGTGGGCAGATCATGAGGTCAGGAGTTCGAGACCAACTTGGCCAATATGGTGAAACCCCATCTATACTAAAAATACCAAAATTAGCCAGGTGTGTTGGTGTGTGCCTGTAGTCCTAGCTACTCGGGAGGCTGAGGCAGAAGAATCGCTTGAACCCAGGAGGCAGAGGTTGCAGTGAGCCGAGATTGTACCACTGCACTCCAGCCTGGGCGACAGAGCGAGACTCCATCTCAAAAACAGAGAGAGAGAGAGAGAAAAGAGAGAGAGGGAGTGAGGGAAGAAGGAGAAAGAGAGGAAGCGAGGAAGGGAGAAAAGAAAAGGAATACACTTCTGTCTTCTTTATGATGTTGTGTTTTGGGGTGTCTTTGTTATAGCTGCTGAAAGAGAGGAAAGCAGACCCTGCCAGCCAGGCTCTGGTGCTCTCCTGCCAAACATAAAACATTTCCCAACATCAAGCAAGGCCACTCTGTGACTGCGATGGACTGAGACAAAGCAAGACCACTCCTGAATCATGTCTCAACACAACAAAGCATGAACATTGTCCAAACCACAAAAATAACCAAAATCCTCCCCCCCCGCCAGCTCAGAGCTGACAGCTGCTTTTTCATTAACCCCAGCATTGGCTCCATGTACCCCTCCTGGTTCCCGGTGAGATGAAAATTCCCAGTCACAAGCTTGCCCGTGCTTTCCATCAGCCTCCCATCCTGAGCAAAGCACCACTCCCATGAACCCTCCCCAGTCACCTGACACAGCCCGGCTCTTGCAATAAGTCCTTGCTAACACCCTTCTATTGAGACAACCCGTGTGTGTGTGTGTGTGTGTGTGTGTGTGTGTGTGCTGTCTCTCTCATTACAATAAGCACGTTCAACTGGGTTTAACTATAGTCAGTGGTGTGTTGGTACATGTTTTACAACAGGCTGTCTCGCACACTGTCACACACACATACGGTAGACACGTACTCCAGGGCCCACCCCCAGACCTACTGGATTCAAATCTAGATTTTCACAGGATCCCCTTCCAGAAACACCTACCCTCATTATTTTCTTCCAGCCAAACCGGCCTCCCTCCATCCCTCAAACGCAGCCATCTCCTCCTCAAGTCTGTCCACGTAACAATATAACTATGTGCTTACTGTCCCTTTTATATGCCAAACACTTTTAAAAATATTTTCCACTGTGGCTGGGCGTGGTGGCTCACGCCTGTAATCCCAGCACTTTGGGAGGCCAAAGTGGGCAGATTATCTGAACTCAGGAGTTCGAGACAAGCCTGGCCAATGTGGTGAGATCCCGTCTCTACTAAAAATACAAAAAATTAGGCAGGCATGGTAGCGCTCACCTGTAGTCCCAGCTACTCTGGAGGCTGAGGCAGGAGAATTGCTTGAACCCAGGAGGCAGAGGTTGCAGTGAGCCAGGATCATGCCACTGCACTGCATCCTGGGTGACAACGCAAGACTCTGCTGCCAAAATAAAATAAAATAGAATGGAATAGAATAAAATACTTTCCATTGCATCCTCACAACAACCTTCTGAGGTAGTGTTGTTTAACACATGATGAAACAAGCACAGAGAGGTTAAGTGACTTGCCTAAGGTCACACAGCACAAAATGACAGAATAAAGATAAAAATGTAAGCATCTGGATCCAGATCTCAATCTCCCCAGGTGGCTTCCTCTCACCTCACTCACATCTAGTCTCCAAACTCCTCTCCCTCTCCAGTTACCCCAGCAAGGTAGAATTTTGAAATGTATATCTGGCCCTATGGCCCTCTTCCTCAAAACCCTCCCAGGACCTTTCATTGTCTTTGGGATGAATAAAGTCCAAAGTCCTTCCAGTGACCATAAGACCACACGTGATCAGACCCTGCTAATGTCTTAAGCCTGATCAAGCACAATCGTCCTTTTCACCGCTGTAGTCCAGAAATGCTGTTTTTCTGCGACTTGGACTCTGTCTGACCCCTCCTGCTGCAGGATCTTGGCTAGTGCTGTAACTGCATGGACCTCTCTTCCCCCTCATTTGACTCATCAAGTCTCCCCTGAGGGTCCGCTGATGCCATTCCTCATAGCACAGTATGTTTTCACTCACAGTGGTTGCAATTTGACCTTTATTTCTATGATTCCCTAATTACACTCTGTCTTACCCTACGTCTTCTGAGCAACGTGAGGGCAGGGACTTGTCTTTGTGCCCCCAGCATCTAGCAAAGTGCCAGACTTATATTTGTCCTTAGTATTTATGGAATAAAGCCTGAAATGTGTGCACTTTGTTTGGGCCCTAATTTAAACAAGCCAACTATAAAGAGTACAATTTTGAGATAATGAGGGAAATTTAAATATGTACTAGGTATGAGATGATATTCAAAAATAATTACAGGCCGGGCATGGTGGTTCACACCTATAATCCTGGCACTTTGGGAGGCTGAGGCAGGAGGATCGCTTGAGCCCAGGATTTCGAGGCTGCAGTGAGCTATGATGGTGTCAATTCATGCCAGCCTGGGTTGCCAAGTGAGTCCCTGTCTCAAAAAAATAAATTAATTTTTTAAAAGTCCTGTGAAAGTGTTAAATGAGTCAAAAAGTAACTCCAGCAACATCAAAGATACATGTGAAAAAATCTGAATACAATAGTTTCTCATGAAATATGACATTAGAAATAAGAACTATTTCTAGTTATAACAGTGATTTTAATATATTCATTTAAATGTATATGTGTAATTAAATTAACAAAAGCACAAACTTAAAAATAAGTACTTATTGAATAATTGAGTAAATGCAACAATTCCAAGCTTTTTTTTCCCCCTTTGGTGACAGAGTCTCGCTCTGTTGCCCAAGCTGTGGGGCCATGGTGCAATCATAGCTCACTGCAGCCAGGGTACGCCTGGGCTTAAGGGATCTTCCTGTCTCAGCCTCCCAAGTAGCTGGTTAAATTTTTTAAACAGGCATCTCAGAGGGCCCCTGCATGCCTTGGAGGATGCTGGGGACCAAGAGATGAATGAGACACACCTCTGCCCTTTCAGAACTCTCAGGTAAAGGGCAATGTGTGTCTCAATGAAAGTGTTACGAGGTGGAGGGAAAGCCCAGTCTGGGGGCAGTCAGGGAAGGCTCCCTAGAGGAGGTGTTGTCCACAGTGAGACCTAAAGAATAAGAAGGCATTTACCAAATAAAGAGATGACAGACAGAAGGGTGTTTCACATGAAGGGCCTAGCATGGGTCAAGGTTTTTGAGCAAAAGAGAAGAGAGTCACCTGCAAGAACTTCCCAGAATTCCCTTGAGCCCCAAGACTAAAGAGTGCTTATTGCCATTGGAGGCTATGAGTGATCTGTGAGATGGCGCGGTTCACGTCCCCTCTCCCAGCATGAGAACAAGCCAGGCCATTTCATCCATTCGGCACTACAGGCAAAATGCTTAGGGCCCAGGGGCTTTCTAATGGCCTGTGCTGAAGTTCGCAACCTGATCAACTAAAAAAATGTCATTGGTTCCACAATGCTGCAAACAAAACAGCAAAATCGAAATGAACAAACGTTGATCAACAGAACTAGCCAACTGGTCGACTCAACTCCACTTGACTTTTCTGGAGCTACATATAAATTACTTGTCACGTGGGTGCCTCAGTCTAGTCTAGAGATGGTGCAGCGTGGGGTCTAAAAAAGAAAGATGTCTTCAAAAGCACTAAAAGAGACCTAAAGGCAGAGAAACGACATCTGCATGGCCATCAGGGCATTTGTTCTGCCTCGAAGGCTGAGGTGGAAGGATTGCTTGAGCCCAGGAGCTCAAGGCTGCGGTGAGTTTTGTTTTTGGGGGTGTGTGTGTGTGTTTGTTTGTTTGTTTGTTTGTTTGTTTGTTTTGAGACAGAGTATCCCTCCATCACCCAGGCTGGAGTGCAGTGGCACAACCTTGGCTCGCTGCAGCCTCTGCCTCCTGGGTTCAAGCGATTCTCCTGCCTCAGCCTCCCTAGTAGCTGGGATTACAGGCGCCCACCCCCACACCTAGCTAATTTTTATATTTTTAGAGATGGTGTTTCACCATGTTGGCCAGGCTGGCCTCAAACTCCTGACCTCAGGTGATCCACTCACCTTGGCCTCCAAAGTGCTGGGATTATAGACGTGAGCCACCACACCCAGTCCTGAGTTTGGTTTTCTATTACCTGCAGTTACATGCATCCTCACTGAGATACTGCTCCATAAATGTTGAATGAGTGTAAATGCACGAGCTGTGCTACAGCACAGAATGCTAGCAGGAAGTGCTGGCCTAGGAGCCTGAAGTTGTCAGCAGGGGTCAGACCACACAGGGCCTCAAAAGCCAAGCTGGCGCTTTGGGACTCTGTCCTAGAGGTGACAGGAAGCTAGGAAGTGTTATGAGCAAGGGACGGCCAGGGTCACTGCTGGAATTCAGAGAGACCCCTCTGGAGACATGGAAGGATAGGCAGGAGGAGAGAAACTGGAGACCAGGGAGGAAGTGAGGAGAGGGTTCACATGGAAGAGGATGAGACCTGGGACAGGGCTGCGGGGACAGAGAGGAAGGAATGGGGAAGGGAGAGTCAGAGGGCAGGAAGATGGGGCCTGATGGGCTGTGGGAGGGAATTATGGGAGGTGGAAGGATGGCACCAGTGACTGGATTGGCAGTGGGGCCATTTGAAAATGGAAACCAGGAAGGAGGAGAGCAGCTCTGGGGGAAGATGCTGAGCTCAGGGTGGGAGACATGACAGTGAGGGTACCTAGGAGAAGAATGGCCTCAGAGGTGTTGCTTAGGTCCCAGCAGAGGCTCATGGGAAATGTAGTTCTGAGTCCAGGGCATTGGCCAAGGAACTGCAGAGGCTCGTGGGAAATATCGTTTGAGGTCCAAGGGGGCCGCTCTCCAGGAATCTGGTGAATGTTAGGGGTGGCTTTCACTTTGGAGCGCCAGTGACTCGCTGAAGGCCACACTGTGAGCCAGGGCTACTACACACTGCCTGGATGCAGGAAGTCCACCCCTTCCCCAAAGACACAGCTCGGTACCTGCCTCCCTGTGCATGGTGAGGCTGCCGATGGTGGAGGAGCACATGGGCTCCACCTCTGGCTGCATCCTGGGAAGGTGGGTGAGGGATGTCTCAGGAAGGTGGCAAGAGAGGCTCTGACTGGGCCACCCGCCCCAGCTCCTTCTCCCCACCGCTGCCTCCTCTACCTCCTCTTTGAAGCCCCGGGGCAGAATTACGGAGGAACTGGAAGGCTGAGACCACGCAGAGATCTGGGTTCCCCTGACCTCAGGGACTCCCTGTGTGCCCCAATCCCTTCTTTCCCATTTCCCTGTTTTCCCTCCTATCTCTCTCTGTCTCCTAGAGTCCCTTTCCCCACCCCTCTCTCTCCACCTCCCTTCCTCATTCTCTCCCCATCTCTCTGCCCCCCTGCCTCCTCCCCTCTGTCCCCACGTCTCCACCACTCTTTTGCTTGATTTCTCTGCCCTCCTCCTTCCTCCTCTCCTGGGCTCCATCTCTTCAGTCTCCTCCATCAGTTTCCCTGGTACCTCCCCAGGCCCCCGTCCCTCCTTGTCTTCATGGTTTTCTGCCTCTCCCTAACCCCGTCACCCTCTCTCTGTCTTCCCACCTCATCCCAGTCCCCTTGCCCCATATCTCTCCTCTTCTAGCTGCCTCCACTGCCCCCTTGAACCCCCCTCCCCTCTGTCATCCCCTTTCTGTTCCCACTTGCCCTCTGCTCATCCCTGCCCAAGCCAGGAACTGGTTAGAAACAGACGAGATTCCAACAGAAACTGGGTTCTCTAGGGGGGAGGGGATGGTGGGCAGGGGGCCTGGTTGCCATGGTGCCTCCAGAGGGGGAGGGGCGGGGGCCTGGACTCCTGGGTCTGAGGGAGGAGGGCCTGGGACCTGGACACCTACATCGGAGGGAGGAGGACCTGGGGCCTGGACTTCTGGGTCTGAAGGAGGAGGACCTGGGGCCTGGACTCCTGGGTCTGAAGGAGGAGGGCCTGCGGCCTGGACACCTGGGGCTGGGGGAGGAGGGTCTGGGGCCTGGACACCTGGGACTGGGGGAGGAGGGGCTGGTGCCTGGACTCCTGGGTCTGAGGGAGGAGGGGCTGGGGGCCTAGACTCCTGGGTCTGAGGGAGGAGGGACTGGGACCTGGGCTCCTGGGTCTGAGGGAGGAGGGACTGGGACCTGGGCTCCTGGGTCTGATGGAGGAGGGCCTGGGATCTGGACACCTGGGTCTGAGGGAGGAGAGGATGGGGGCCTGGACTTCTGGGTCTGGGGGCTCCTGGGACCTCTCATGCTAGAGAGAAGGGGTCTAGCCATGTAGGTGCCCGTTCAGCATCCCTTTCTCTGGGTCTGCAGAGAGAGCTCTCAGTAGGAATTGTGGGAAAGGAAGCTGGACCTTCCCTTATTTATTTTGTCTGTCTTTGCAGTCTCTGTCTTTGTTACTTGTATCTCTGTTTCTCTCCCTCTCCACATCCAGATGGTCTCTGGACTATTTGCTGTTCCTGCTTACTAAGTATTCGTTCTAGGTAGTGGCACCTTGATTTCCTCAGTGGCGAGCTTAAGAACCAATCTAGGCCAGGCGCAGTGGCTGAAGCCTGTAATCCCAGCACTTTGGGAGGCCAAGGGGCGGATCACGAGGTCAGGAGATCGAGACCATCCTAGCTAACACGGTGAAACCTCGTCTCTACTAAAAAATACAAAAACACTAGCCAGGTGAGGTGGCGGGCGCCTGTAGTCCCAGCTACTCGGGAAGCTGAGGCAGGAGAATGGTGTAAACCCGGGAGGTGGGGCTTGCAGTGAGCTGAGATCACGCCACTGCACTCCAGCCTGGGCGACAGAGCAAGACTCCATCTCAAAAAAAAAGAACCAATCTAGGCTACAAAGTCAACCTTTGGACTTTTGCTGGACCTGTTAGAAAACAGGCTTTTTCCACTGTGGTTTTGGGGCTGGTCAGAACCGGGGTTGGAGCTCCCAGTGCCACCACATCACCATGCAGGGAGATAACTTGCCTGAGAGCAAAGACAACACGAGGGAAGCATAGCCCGAAGATACAGACGGTTGGATTCCTGGAGATGATTGGAACACCTGGATCCAGCAATGCCTGAAGCCCTCATCCACCCAATAAAGTTCCTTTTATGCTTAGGTAAATTTGATTTGAGATTCCGTTATTGGCGATTAAAACAGTCCAGATTGAAATAGTCTCACTCAGTTCTGGGGCCCCTGAACTGCTAGAAGACCCCCTCCTGGCATCTTCACATCTCTTTCTGTGCCATCAAGCTGTCTTCCATTTCCACCCGGCGATTTTATCTCAGCGGCATGGAGGACATTTTTGATTGTCTTGGCCACAGGCACATCTGACCCTCACAGCCTATCTGTCTCCAAGTTCCATTCCTTTTGCCTCTCACCTCTCTCTGCTCCTTCCTCTCCTCTCTGCTCCTTCCTCTCCTCTCTGCTCCCATAGCTCTAGCAGCCATTCAGACCTCATCCTCTCCTGCTGGGACCCTTGCCCCAGCCTCCTTTTTTGTTTGCTTGTTTTTGAGACAGGGTCTCCCTGTGTCCCCCAGTCTGGAGTGCAGCGGTATGATAACAGCCTCGACCTCCCAGGCTCAAGCAATCCTTCGGCCTGTCTCCTGAGGAACGGGGACCACAGGCCCGCACCACTACGCCCAGCTATTTATTTTTAAGATGGAGTCTCACCATGTTGCCCAAGTTGGTCTCAAACTCTGGGGCTCAAGCGATCCTCCCACCTCAGCCTCCCAAAGTGCTGGGATTACAGGTGTGAGCCACCATGCCTGGCCCAGCCTCCTTGCCGCCCCATCCTCCATTCTCGTCCTCATTCCTCTTCCCACAAGTAAGGCTCCAGAGGAGTCCTTCTGTGCCCAGCACTGACCTGCCCCTGCCCTGCTCACAGCCCTCCCAGGGCTCCCCAGTGCCTTGGACAAACTTTCAGCCCCTCATCTGGACTGAAAGAGCTGCATGATCTAGCCTCACCTCCCTCTCCCAACCTCACCCCTCCAAACATTCTCCAGCTACCCTTTATTAATTATTTTATATAAATAATCCTTCCCGCACATCCCACCTTATTCTGTCTCCACTCTTTCCATACACCGTGTCTTCTGCCTGGAATGCTCTTCCAACCTTTCCCCATGTCCCCAAATGCCCTCATCTTTTAATAAGAAGCTCAAGTGCCCCCTCCTCCAGGAAGCCCTCTCTGACTCATCCTCCTACCAGTTGTGTTTTCTGTCTCCTCCCTCTGCCTGTTTTTTATCTGCTCCTTCTCCAGACCTCTGAACACTGCCCCCTGCCCCATCCATCTTGCTCAGAAATTTGTTTCCTGACTCATCTCTGGCTTTCCAGCATCACCCCACACAGGGCCAGGATTCTGGGAAGTTCAGGACACATGAGTTGAATGAATACATGATTATTTCCCTCTATTTCTGGGACCCACACTCAGTAGCCCCCTAACCCCATCTGCCCTGTCCCTCCTGGTCTTCATGAGCCAACATAAGGTGAAGAAGAGCACATGGGCTGTGGCATCAAACAGACCAGCATCAAATGCTGCTCCCAGGCTGTGCAATGTCAGGCAAATGTCTTCCCCTCTCTGAGTCTCATCTTCCTTATATCTTGCCTTCCTCCATCATTCCACCAATGCTACCTTCAAGGGCTGTTGGTGCTTAAATGAAGCAAGGTACAGCAGCATCCCCAAATCTGAGCCAGGCACCAAGGAGGCACCCAAAAGGAGGTCATTTCCTATCAAGTCCTCTGAGTCTGCATCCAGCTTTGGCTGGATGTCTTTGTCTCTCCTCCTCTGCATCTCTCTCTGCTCCTCTGTGTGTCTCTCTTCTTCCCTCTGGGGTTTGGGACTCTACGTCTCCATCTCTCTGTGCCTCCGTTGCTCTCTGTGTCTTTATCTTTCTTCCCTTCTCTCTGCCTGTCTCTGGAACCCCACCTCATCTCTGTGTGTGTGTGAATTTGAATTTTGAGGGGGTTTGGGTTTTGTCGGGGCAGGGGTTTGAGACAAGGACCCAGGCTGGAGTGCAATGGTGCAATCGTAGCTCACTGCAGCCTCAACCTCCTAGGCTCAAGCGATCTTCCGCCTTAGCCTTCCAAGTCGGCGGGACTACAGGCGCACACACCACACCTGGCTAATTTTTGTATTTTTTTGGTAAAGCTGAAATTTCACCATGTTGTCCAGGTTGGTCTTGAACTCTTGAGCTCAAGCTATCTGCCCGCCTCAGCCTCCCAAAGTGCTGAGACTACAGTGTGTGTCTGAATTTGAATTCCTGTATGACATGTTTCTGTATTCCTGTATCTCTGTCTCTCACTGTCTGCATCTCTATAGATTTCTGTATGTCTCTGTATCTCCATCTTTCTCTCCCTGTCTTTCTTTCTGTACATCTGCCTCTGTCTCCATCACTCTATTTCTCCATCTCGGTTTCTCTGTCTGCATCTCTCTTTCCTTCCCTTTCTCTCTATATCTCTGTCTCTGCCTCCATCACTTTGCCTATTTCCCTATCTCTCTGCTTCTCTGTGTCTCCACCTCTCTATCTCCTTGCCTGTCTTTCTGCCTTACCCTGACTGACTTCCCTCTGCCACTCACTCCATCTCTCTGGACCATCCCTGTCCCACTTCCTGGCCTGGTGCCCAGTCTAAGACACACATCCCTGAATCAGCGTTTTCCTCCAATTCCAGAAATACTGTCAGTGCCGCAGTGGCGGCAGGGATGGCAATAGCCCTGGCCAAAGGGTTTGTCTCCCACCTCCCCATTCTCTGTGTTTGCCCTCTCCAGGGGGAGCACCAGAAGAACAAGTGAGTCTGTTTACACCCATGTGTGCATGCCTCTGAGTGTATCTGCATCTATCTCCAGGCACATTTGGGTGTGAATCTGTAGATATTTGTGAAAACTCATTCAATCAGTCATCCATCCATCCATCCCTTCGTCTATTTCTCCATCATCCACCCATCCATCCTCTAACTCTTCATCTATCTATCCAATCATCCGTTCAGTCATCCCTCCATCTGCCTAACCATCCACTCATCCCTCCCTTCATCTATTTCTCCAAAATCCATCCATCCTTTATCTAATTCTCCATCTGCCCATCCAATCATCCATCCATCCACCCAACTCTGCATTCATCCATCCCTTTATCTATTCTTGCAGCATCCATCCATCATCCTATCATCCACTCATCCATTCGTTCCTTCATCTATTTCTCCAACATCCATCCATCCATCCATCCAGCAATCCATCCATCTTCTATCCATTCAGCCACTTACTCATTCACCCCTTCATCCATTTCTGCAGCTTCCATCCATCCCATCCAACCATCCACTCATCCACTCATCCATCCCTTCATCTATTTCTCCAACATCCATCCATCTATCCACCAGTCTATCTATCCTCTATCCATCCAGCCATTCACTCATCTATCCCTTCATCTATTTCTGCAGCATCCATCTATCCACTCCCACTCTAACTCCATCCAATCATCCATGTATCCACCCAAACATCCACTCTTTCATCTATCCATTCCTTCATCTATTCCTCCAACATCCATGTTATCCATCCAGCCATTCACTCATCCACCTATCCATCCATCCATCCCTTCATCTATCCTTCCAGCATCTATCCAGTCATGCACCCATCTATCAATACATCATAGATTCATACATTCCTCCACTTATCGATTCACACGTTCGTTCATTCATTCAACCAACCAATATGTATTGAGTGCCTACCATGGGCCAGGTACTGTGCCAGGCAGCTGAAGGCAGCTATGAACAAAACAAAGTGCTACTCCTACAGAGCTTGTGTGCTCGGCAGTCCTCAAGGTGCCAAACTCCCTCCTGCCCCCAGGTCTTACATGGGCTGTTCCTTCTCCCTGGAGCATTTCCCCTTCCCTCCCTCATCTTCACCACCTGGCTTATGCCCACTCATCCTTCTGAGCTCAGCTGAAAAGTCACTTGCTCAGGAGCTTCCCTGACCTCTCTCAAACACACAACTCAATGGATGTTCCTTCCTAGCATTGATCCTAGTATGAGGATCCTAGTATGTGTAGTTATTTTGATTATTTTCTGTCTCTTCCACTAGATCTTCCAATCCTGGAATTTTAGTCTATTTTGTTCCCAGCTGAATCCCTGGTGCCAAAAAAAAAAAAAAAAAAAAAAAAGCCTGGCACACATTAGGTGCTCGGAAAGTATTTCTCAAATGACTGCATGAATTGAGTTGAATGAATATGGAAGATTCTATCTCTGTCTCCTGGCTCCGTGTCCGGTGCTCTTTATACTGTTCTATACTCCTAGCAGCAGTAGCAAGCAAGTCCTCAAATGGGTCCTAGATGCAAACAGCATAGTGGCTAAAGGCAAGGGCTCTGGATTCAGATCCACTCCGTTTTTTGTTTTTTCTTTTTGTTTTTTGAGACAAGGTCTCACTCTAACTGGAGTGCAGTGGCACAATCATGGCTCACTGCACTCCAGCCTGGATGTAAATGCACATCCATCTGGGGGGATGCAAGAAAGCACAAGGATGGGACTCTGGGCAGCCTCCATTTCCCCACAGCCTCGACTTCTGGGCTCAAGCAATCCTCCCACCTCAGCCTCCCCCCAAGCAGGTGGGACTACAGGTGTGTGCCACCACGCCCGGCTAAATTTTGTAATTTTCATAGAGATGAGGCCTCACTATGTTGTCCAGGCAAGTCTCGACTCCTGAGCTCACAGGATCCTCCTGCCTTCAGCCTCCCAAAGTGCTGGGATTACAGGTGTGAGCTACTGCACTTGGTCCAGACCCATACAGTTTTTAATTTCCACTCACACTTTCCAGATGTGTGATCTTGGGCAGGGCACTTCCCTTGCTGAGCCTCAATTTCCTCACTTGTCAAGTCCAGCTAAAGTTTGAATGAGCAAATGCATTTCATTTTTAGTTATGACAACACTAAACACTAGCCATTTTTCCTAAGCACCTTCCGTGAATTTAATTTAATCCTCAAAATAACTCAATGAGATAGAATATGAGTCTTTCTTTCTTTCTCTCTTTCTTTTTTTTTTTTTTTAGACAGAGTTTTGCTCTTGTTGCCCAGGCTGGAGTGCAGTGGCGTGATCTTGGCTCACTGCAAACTCCACCTCCCGGGTTCAAGTGATTCTCCTGCCTCAGCATCCCAAGTAGCTGAGGTTACGGGCATGTGCCACCATGCCCGGCTAATTTTTGTATTTTTAATAGAGACGGGGTTTCTCCATGTTGGTCAGGCTGGTTTCAAACTCCCGACCTCAGGTGATCTGCCAGCCTCGGCCTCCCAAAGTGCTGGGATTACAGGCATAAGCCACCGCACCCAGCCAGAATATGATTTTTAAAAGTAGTATTACCTGCACTTACAGAGAGGGAAACTGAGGCATGGCGAATATAAGTAACCCCTCCAAGGTTGCATGGAGAATATAAGTAACCCCTCCAAGGTTGCATGGAGATGGGGGCAGCACTGGGATTTGAATCCCAGTGCTCTGCCCCCAAAGTCACACAACCAGTGCACTATGGCTGCCTCTCAATGCCTGGGCAGCCTTGGAATCTGAGCATCTCTTTGGAAACGTGTCATGGCAGCCTGGCAAGCCCATGTGTGTGCCCATCTCTGAGTGCGTGCATCACAGCATGTCTCTCCCTGTGGAACAGGGCTACCTGTGGACCCTGGGCGGGCCCAGTAGGGTTCAAGAGTCGGGGTGTGAGAGTGAGCATCCAGACCTGCACTAGTGTAGGTTTACACCCACGCATGCTTCCCTGGATATAAACGCACATCCATCTGGGGGGATGCAAGAATCCACGAGGAAGGGACTCTGGGCAAACCTGAGAGGCATTTCTGGGGGTGCTGTGGTAGGATAATGACTGCAAAATGCACACATAGGCAGCAGTAGGGGTAGGGTGTAATCTAATTAGAGGGAGGGCCCAGGATGCTTGCTTAAAGTTGTATTTGCAGAAGCAGTAAGCAATTTTTACTTTTAAGTACTTATTTATTTTGACATTTTTATTTCTTGCTCTAAATATTTATTTAATTATTCATATTTATTTTTATTTTTGAGACAGGGTCTCACTTTGTCGCCCAGGCTGGAGCCCAGTGGCGCAATCTTGGCTCACTGCAATCTCCACCTTCTGGGTTCAAGTGATCCTCCTGCCTCAGCCCCCCAAGTAGCTAGGACTACAGGTGTGTATCACCACAGCCAGCTAATTTTTGTATTTTTTGTAGAGACAGGGTTTTGTCATGTTGCCCAGGCTGGTCTTGAACTCCTGAGCTCAAGCGATCCACCTACCTTGGCCTCCCAAAGTGCTACAATTACAGGAATGAGCCACTGCACCTGGCCTGTTTATTCTTGAGATGGGGTCATGCTTTGTTGCCCAGGCTGGATGGAGTGCAGTGGTGCAATCATAGGTCACTGCAGTCTCAAAATCCTGGGCTCCAGCAGTCCCCCCACCTCCACCTCCTGCGCAGGCACACACCACCACACCCACTAGTTTGGTTTTGTTTTGGTTTTTTGTTTTGTAGAGATGGAGTCTCGCTATGTTGTCCAAGATAGTCTCAAACTCCTGGTTTCAAGCGATCCTCCCACTTCGGCCTCCCAAAGTGTTGGGATTTACAGGTGTCAGCCCAGCCTTTGATTTTTACTTAGAGGTTGTATTTATTTGGATATCACTGATTGAGAGCACTGAGGGGGCCTCCGAGCCACCTCTCCAGGCTGTGTAGATCTAGATCGAGCTTGTCAAACCCACAGCCTGAGGCCCACATGCAGCCCAGTAGGCTCTGAATGTGGCACAACACAAATTTGTAAACTTTCTTAAAACATTATGATTTTTTTTTGTAATTTTTTTTCTTATCAGCTATTGTTAGTGTTAGTGTATTTTATGTGTAGCCCAAGACAACAATGCAGCCCAGGGAAGCCTAAAGATTGGACACCCCTGATCTAGACCTTACCCGAGGGATTTAACCTCCATGGGCCTCAGTTGTCTCCTCTGTGAAATGGGAATGTCATAATTGCACCCAAGTGAAGATTAAATGAGAAAATGCTTTCAAAGCACTTAGCACTTCACCACTTATAGGAAGTGACAATTGCCATTAACTGCTATTAATATACCAGAAACTGTTACTCGCTCCTTTTGAGACATATTCATTAAGTACCTAGTCGGTAGCAATATTTTATCTACACTGACTGGTTTTTCAAACTGTGGATCCCTTAGGAAATAAGTTTATGGTGTGTATTTTGCTGACGAGGAAACGGGGCCTCAGAGCAAGAGGTGCACACAGGCAGGAGTTGGCCCTGCTGGGATTCAAACCCAGGTCCCTGCTAATACCTCTATTCTGGCTGTGGCACCTGTACCTTTGAGTCTCAGCTGCCGCTCCCACCACCGGCCTTCAGAGCGGCTCAGGTGGGAGGGCCTGAAGTCCTGGGTTCCCGGGAAGAGGGGCCTGGGGTCCCTGGACTTCCACCTCTGTGAGATAGCGGGACGGAGACCCTGGAGAAGCAGCACGTCACGATCCCAGATCTCTGGGTCCCCAGTGTGGAAACCCACTGGGTCTCTGCTGCCTTGGTCCCGGGAAATCTCCCTGCTTCCTTGCTGAGGCCAAGTGATTTCGGCTTTCTTGCCGCGGGTTCGGAGTGGGGAAAGGAGGGAGTGCAGGGGGAGGAGCCGCGGACCTGCGACAGTGGCGAGGGGAGGAGCCGAGCCGGCACCGCGGCGGGCGCGCGGGGCTGCGGCGGCGGCGGCGGCAGCGGCGGCTCCGGGTGAGTCCGCTCCTCCCCCTCCCCCTCCCCCTGCCAAAGCCCCAGCCCCAGCCCGATCCCGGGGGTCGGCCCCGGCGCATGGGGGCGGGGTAGATGCAGAGGCGCGTGGATCTTGGGCCGGGGAGTGGGAGCGCTGCAGCCCTCTCGGGCCACCCCGGGGGAGGGGCACGTGGCCCTGGAAGGGGGTCCCGAACACCTGGGTGTACCCCACCCGTCGCCCACCTATCTCCAGCGCGGGGAAATCGTTTCCCCATTCCGTGGCCCCTGAGGACTTAGGGCTCCGTGGCTTTTCGAAGTCCTGGACATTGTTCCCCTCCCTGCAGCGTCTTGGGACCCCAGCATCTTAACCCCCCCACAACCTTTAAAAAAAAAAAAAAAAAAAAAAAAATCCCATCCTCTCTGCAGCCCGGAGAGGCATTAAGGACTTCAACTCCCAGCAGCCCTGCAGCTCCGGGTCTATGAAGTCGCAGCAGCGCGAGCGCGAGGCCTGCCGGGAATTGTAGTCTCTAAGCCCTTAACGGGAGCTGGGGGCCCTGAGGTGGGAGGGGGTGGCCGGGCTCCCAGTGGGTCGCCTGGGGTAGGGCAGCTGGCTCGAGCAGGACAAGATGTGACTCTTAAGCTGAGCTTTTTCTCCTGGCCTCAGCTCCCAGATCAGACTTCCCCTCTCATTACCCAGCGCGTGGGAACGGGTCCACAGTCCCTTGTCCGCCCTACAACCCCCATGGGCTGCCGCCCGCCGCCGCCTCGGCTGCCACCCAGGACACGGCAGAGATAAGCGCAGGTGAGTGTGACCATGCCTGTCTTAGAGTCCTGGCCTTCTGCAGCACCCCCACGACACCTGTCCATCTGTGAGCCCTGGTCTGTCTGTTCCTAATTCCCCTGCATCCCCTTCAACCCATCTTGATGCCTGGCTCCGAGCCATGTGTCACTAATTCCCCCTCTCCTCACATCCACCTCTCCTTCCTAGCCTCCTCTCATTTATGTGCTCATTGAACCTTCCCTTATGAACCCATGTCTGCCTGCCCAGCCCTCCTCTCTCCTTTTGTCTGTCTGTGATCTCTAGCCATCATCCACTGTCCTTTATTTCCGCACCCATCCATGCTCCCATTCGACCATTTCTCTTTCAAAGATATTTCTGCCCACACTCCTGCCTGCCCCTCTTCACCGTCTCTTGTCCCCTTGTCTCTCGAGCCCCTGTGAATTAATTACACCTCAGTTCATTCCTTGTCACTGTCCATCCCAAGTCTCAATCCTTGACTTTCCTTCTGCCTGCCTGTTCACCTCTTCATCTCTTCCGAGCCTCAGTCTGCCCTTCACATTATCTCTGTCTCCCCTCCCTGTCTGTCTCCTTCCCTCAACTTGGTCCCCATCTCTGCATCTCCACCTTTCCACCCCCAGGCTCCCACTGTACCTATTCACCTCCTCTCTCTCTACCGGCATCCATCCTTCTCTCCTGGCCCTCCCTGCGTCTACCCTACTCTGGCCTCCTTGGTCCCTGGACCCTCCAAGTGCTTTCCTACCCTAAGTCCCTGCTCATCCTGTTCCTGCTGTCTAAAATGCCTTTCTCTAAAATGCTTTTCCCCACCCCAGTGCCACTGTCCCCCGCCTGTGGCTGGCTCCATGTCATCCTTCAGGTCTGGGAGAGCCCTCCCTGACCGTCCCCCTCTGAGTTCCTTTGTGATGCATCCTCTGGCTGTGTCCTGTGGAGTGCTTCTGACAGTCAGTCTGAGAACGACAGGTTTGTGTATGTGTTTTTGTTTGCTTGTTTACTCTATGTTTCCTCTCGTTGGATTGTGACACCAGGAGGTCAGAGAACTCCAGGACCTTGTTCTCTGCTGGATTCGCAGCAACCAGCACAGCACGTAGGGCGCAGTTGGTGCTGGAGGGATATTTGTTGAATGAATGAATGATGAATGGCTGGCACCTTGTCTGCTCATCCCTAACTCCTGTTCCTTCATCTGTGCAGCCCTAATCTTTGTTTCCTCATCCGTCCATCCCTTTATTTGTGCATTCTCATTCTTAGTCCCTTCACTGCCCTTCTCCGTCTCTTCCTCCTTGTTCATTTGTCCCTATTCTCTGTCCTCTACTCCATTCACACCCATCTCTGTCCCCTTGACGTACCCAGTCCCTGTTACTATCTCCATCCCTAATTTCCACCCTCTTGTCTGTCCACTCCTAATTCCTTTTCCTTGTCCATCCCTCTCTAGTACCTGTCACCTTGTCCTTCTTCCTCAAATCTCCATCCCTAATCCATCTGCCCCTAATCTCTGTCCCCTTTGCCCATCCTTCCTTTGCTCGGTGTCTCCTTCCACCCTTATCTCCACACCTGCCCACCCTGCTCTCCCATTCTGTTTCCCATCTGCACCCTTGCCCCATCCCTCCCACGCACAGGACCAGACGGCCACCATGTCAGGAGACTACGAGGATGACCTCTGCCGGCGGGCACTCGTCCTGGTCTCAGACCTCTGTGCACGGATCCGAGATGCTGACACCAGCAACAGGTGCCAGGAGTTCAATGACCGAATCCGAGGCTATCCCCGGGGTCCAGATGCAGGTCAGCACCCCTGCCTGTCTTGGCCAACCCCCTGCCTGCACTATGGCCGGGCGACTCGGAGCAGAACTGCTCAGCTTTCCATCCCTTGCGGGGTCAGTCCCTCGCAGAGTCTTGCCCCCATCCTGCCTGCTGCTGCCCCTCTCCCAAATCTCTGATCCAAGGAGAAGGAGCTGTGTGGTCTGCTTTTTGAGTTTTGCCCTGTGGGCCTCCCTCTGACTACCACCACCAAATGCCCCCTTGAGATATCTCTGTGCATCTTGTGTAAATCTCAGGCTCTTGAGTCAGACTGACTTGTTTGGGTTCAAGTTCCATGTCCCTGACTTTTTAAATAACTGCATGGCTGTAGGTAAGTGACTCTACTTCTGGGCCTCAGTCTCCTCATCTGGAAAATGGGGATAATAAAAGGGATGCCTCATCGAGCAGATGAAAGGCTTAAATGATGCAACACCCAGGAAGCACTTAGAACAATGCTCTGCACGCAGTGGTCATTCATTCGATGCTGGGATTCACTTACTGGGCACCCACTGTGGTCCAGGCAGCACGCGAGGCCCTTTGCACATCTCAATGATTACTCATTGAGACAGTGACCCTTTGTGGAACATACAATCCCCATTTTCAACAGAGGAAACTGAGGCTGAGAAGGGTGAAGTGACCTGTCCAAAGTCACACAGCTGGAAAGCAGCAGGGTTCTGGGAACGAGGAAACATTATGAGTGCCGTTGCCCAGATGAGGAAACGCTGATGAGAGGGAGCATGTGCTGAGTGATTACAACCACAGTCGCACTTGCTGAGCCCCAGGGCAGGGCCTGGCACCTCACGTGCAGGATGTCCAGGTGACATTCATGAGGGATAAGGCTGAGAGAGCAGCGGTCACTTGCCCAGAGGCTCAATGGTAGCAGAGGCAAAACTGAATCCTGCGTAGTCTAGTACAGCACTGTAGTTTGGGAGTCCTCACGACCACCATCAGCTTCAATGATTTGCTAGAATCATTGACTCACAGAACTCAGGAAACTGTTTTTGTTTGTTTGTTTTTGAGATAGAGTTTCACTCTTGTTGCCCAGGCTGGAGTGTAACGGTGGGATCTCGGTTCACTGCATCCTCCGCCTCCCAGGTTCAAGCGATTCTCCTGCCTCAGCGTCCCGAGTAGCTGGGATTACAGGCGCCCGCCACCACACCCAGCTAATTTTTTTTTTTTTTTTTAGTAGAGACAGGGTTTCATCATGTTGGCCAGGCTGGTCTCGAACTCCTGACCTCAAGTAATCCACCTGCCTCAGCCTCCCAAAGTGCTGGGATTACAGGCATAAGCCACCGTGCCTGGCCGGAAACTGTTATACTCATGGTTATGATTTATTACAGTGAAACGATACAGACTGAAGTCAGTAAAGGGAAGAGGCACCCAGGGCAGAATCCAGGACAGAGCAGGTGTGAGCTTCCAGTCATCCTCTCCCAGTGGAGTGACATGGACAGTGCTTAATTTTCCCAGCAATGACGTGTGACAGCATGCACAGTCTATTACGAACCGGGGAAGCTCACCTGGGCCTTGGTGTGCAAGGTTTTTACTGGGGGCCAGTCCCATATACGTGGCTGATTGCTGGTGTGGCTGACTTCAGTCTCCAGCTCCTCCAGAGGTTGAGCCAGAGGCCTCCAGCATACATCACAGTGTTAGCATAGACTATGCTGCATGATCCAAGGCTCCAGATAAACAAAGACACTCTAATCAGGCAGGACATTCCCTGGGCTTAGAAGTTCCCTCCCAGGAGCTGATCAAGGGCCAAACCTTTCTCTGGACAAGGTGAATCTTCTACTGCACAACTACACCACCTCTCCATGCCCAAATAGCTCCCCGGTCTGTGCAGACAGGAATGGCGAACCTGTCAGGGTGTGTGGGATCCATGTTCTGAGTTGAACAGGGTTTGAATCAGGCTGGCAGTAGGGGAAAGCATCTGTTTAATTTTTCTCCATAATGACCCTGTTTTCTCAACTCACCCTGTGTTCAGGAGGTTCGTAAAGTCCTTGCCTCTGGTTTCTAACAGGCCTCCCAGAATGCTCAGTGAGTGTTGGTCACTTAAAAAGGAGCACTCTGGGCCGGGTGCGGTGGCTCACACCTGTAATCTTAGCACTTTGGGAGGCTGAGGTGGGTGGATCACGAAGTCAGGAGATTGAGACCATCCTGGCTAACACGGGTGAAACCCCATCTCTACTAAAAACACAAAAACAAAAAATTAGCCGGGCATGGTGGTGGGTACCTTAGTCCCAGCTACTCGGGAGGCTGAGGGAGGAGAATGGCATGAACCCAGGGGGCGGAGCTTGCAGTGAGCCGAGATCGCACCACTGCACTCTAGCCTGGGTGACACAGCGAGACTCTGTCTCAAAAAAAAAAAAAAAAAAAAAAAAAAGGAGCAGTCTGGCCAGGCATGGTGGTGCATGCCTGTAATCCCAGTACTTTGGGAAGCTGAGGTGGATGGATCTGAGGCCAGGAGTTCGAGACTAGCCTGGTCAACATAACAAAACCCCGTCTATTCCAAAAATACAAAAATTAGCCAGGTGTGGTGGTGCCACCTGTTGTCCCAGCTACTCAGGAGGCTGAGGCACAAGAAGTGCTTGAACCTGGGAGGTAGAGGCTGCAGTGAACTGAGATCACACCACTGCACTCCAGCCTGGACGACAGAGCAAGACTGCCTCCAAAAAAATAAAATAAATACATAAATAAATAAAGCACCCTAAGAGGGAGGGGAGAAGGAAACCCAGAGTTCTGCCAGTGCCTGGTATGTGTCCCTGCAGGGCCACTTCCTCTCTCGCAGAGCCTGTTTTCTCATATGTAAAATGGGATAAGTCATTTCAAAGTTATATAATGTCATAAGGATTAATGTCACACACCACTATAGCTTCACTGACCAGTACAGGACAAGAAGGCATCCCCTTCCTGCTGTGTGTCCCCTAATGTAACTGGACACAGCCGTTCCACTCAGCTGTCCTTGCTGGCAATGGCCTTCCTACCTGCTTCCCCACCATAATCCACTGTCTGTTTGGAGTAGGGATTTTCCCTTTCACTTTGCCAACATCCAGAAGTCCATTTCAAAATAAATTCCCGTTCCTTGAAGGTCATTTCTGAAAAACCCCACTCCTGGTACCAATTACTGAAGAAGCCCAAAACCTTTGGTTGTAAGAACAATTCTGTACTTGGATTTCTCTGCAAGGCATATCAGCACATATGTGGCATTCAGATTGTGTTAGCTATGGTGTTGATGGTGTTGGACACACATGGTGGGAGCAATAGGATTTATTATTCTAATAAAAATTCACATTTGAACTACTATTTATTGGGAAGCATTGAGGTGTGATAGCATCATGGTGAAGACCATGGGCTTTGAAACCAGGCTTCCCAGGCTTAAATCCTGACTCTACCACCTACCAGCTATGAACTTTGAGCAGGTGATTACAGGTATACTGATCTCAGTTTTCTTTTGTGGAAAACAGGGATAAATATGTTGCTAACCTCATGTAGTGCCTGGCAGGCTTAAATAACCTGACCCCTATAAAGTACTGAGATATCTGGTATGTAATCACCCCTCAAGATATGTTTGTTATTATCTTCCACATGTGATTTACCTTCTGCATTCCTTCAAACTACTATAAGAGAGAAGAACTGATTTTTCCTACTTGGGAAATGGGAAGTGTAAGGTTCAGAGTGGTTAAGATATGTTCCCAAGGCCACACAGCAAGCGTGATTTAAACCCTGACCTGCCTAACTGTGTCATGCAGGGTCCCTGCTTCCTTGACCATCTCTGAGCATTTTGCAGGACCTTGGTGCTACCTCACATGTTGTGTTCTCTTATAGAGAGGCACCAAAGTCTAGTGATTAAGAGAATAAAATCTGGAGACAGACTGCTGGATTCAAATCTCAGATCTGTCATTTGTTACTTGTAAAGCTTTAAACAAATCACTGAATCTCTCTGTGTCTCAGTTTCCTCATCTTTAAAATGGTTATGTAGAAATACTGGGCTGGGCACAGTGGCCACATCTGTAATCACAGCACTTTGGGAGGCCAAGGTGGGAAGATTGCTTGAGGCCAGGAGTTCGAGACCAGCCTGGGCAACATAGCAAGACCTCATCTCTACAAAAAAATTTAAAAGTTAGCCAGGTGTGATAGCAAGTACCTGTAGTCCCAGCTTCTTGAGAGGCTGAGGCAAGAGGATTGCTTGAGCCCAGGAGTTCAAGGGTGCAGTGAGCTATGATCATGCCACTGCACTCCAGCCTGAGTAACAGAGATTCCATCTCTTTAAAAAAAAAATACAATACTTACCTTGTAGAGTTGTAAAACATATATTAAGTAATATGTGTAAAGTGCCTGGCACTTGCGATTGCATGGACAATTGCATGGCAAATATGAAGGGTTAACTCTTTGGGGACAGCAGAGGGAGGAGGTACTGTGACCCCATCCTGACCCCTACCTCTGTCCTCGTTCTCTCCAGACATCTCCGTGAGCCTGCTGTCGGTCATCGTGACATTCTGTGGCATTGTCCTTCTGGGTGTCTCTCTCTTCGTGTCCTGGAAGTTGTGCTGGGTGCCCTGGCGGGACAAGGGAGGCTCGGCAGTAGGTGGTGGCCCCCTGCGCAAAGACCTGGGCCCTGGTGTTGGGCTGGCAGGCCTGGTAGGCGGCGGCGGGCACCACCTCGGTGCTGGCCTGGGTGGCCATCCTCTGCTGGGTGGCCCACACCACCATGCCCACACCGCCCACCATCCACCCTTTGCTGAGCTGCTGGAGCCAGGCAGCCTGGGGGGTTCTGACACCCCTGAGCCCTCCTACTTGGACATGGACTCGTATCCAGAGGCTGCAGCAGCTGCAGTGGCCGCTGGGGTCAAACCGAGCCAAACATCCCCTGAGCTGCCCTCCGAGGGGGGAGCAGGCTCTGGGTTGCTCCTGCTGCCCCCCAGTAGTGGGGGCTTGCCCAGCGCCCAGTCACATCAGCAGGTCACAAGCCTGGCACCCACCACCAGGTGAGAGAGGATACTTAGCTGGGGGTCCACTCTGAACTTCTGCTCCTCCTCTGTGTCTCTTTCCCATCTATGGTTCTTATGGGTTCGGGATTTGGAGGGAAATCGGGGTATTGACTCCTGGATCTTAGGGAAAGAGGAGGGTGGGGCCCTAGACTCCTGGCTCTGAGGGAGGTTGGCGCTATGGGGTCTAGACCCCTTGGACCCGAAGGAGTAGGGGACTGGGGGCCTGAATTCCTGGGTCCAGAGGGAGGAGACTGGGGAAAGGACTTCAGGACAGGAAAGTAGAGGAGAATGAGGTTGGATCCCCAAGTCCCTGTGGCACAAGGCAATTCACACCCTTTCACTCTAAGCCAGGATTGGTAGTGGGACCTGGAGTTCCTTCATTCATTATTCCTCAATATACCTGTAAATGTATATTGAGCACTAATATAAACTAGGCCTGAGCAGGGTGTTAGGAAAACACCGGACTCTGCCCTCCCGTTACTCACAGTGCAGGGGAGGCGGCCCCCAGACTGGCTGTCCTGGTGTAGCTGGGCTGGTGAGGCAGGAAAGCGGCTCAGGGGACCACAGCTGGGAGAAGGCTGCAAGCTTCCTGGAGGTGGAGGTGTCTCAGCTGAGACCCGCAGGCTGAGGGAGAGTTAGTCAGGCAAAGAGGCAGGGCTGTGACCTGGGCATTCCAGGTGAAGGGAGCAGCCCAGGCAAAGACAAGAGGAGAATGAGATCATAGTGCATTGTGGGGACAGCCCACACCAAGGGGACAGCCAGGGCACCATGCCTTAGTCACCAAGGCATGAGAATAAGTTTGAAAAAAAGAAAACTTCAGGCTGGGCACAGTGGCTCATGCCTGTAATCCCAGCACTTTGGGAGGCCGAGGTGGCCAGATCACTTGAGGTCAGGAGTTCGACACCAGCCTGGTGAAACCCCGTCTCTACTAGAAATACAAAAAAAAATAATAGCCGGGCGTGGTGGTATGTGTCTGTAATCCCAGCTACTCAGAAGGCTGAGACAGGAGAATCTCTTGAACCCAGGAGCCAAGATTGTACACTCTACTCTAGCCTGGGTGGCAGAGCGAGACTCCATCTCAAAAAAAAAAAAAAAAAAAAAAGAAAAGAAAAAAGAAAACTTGAGAGATGTGGCTACGGACACCAGACCACACGGGGCTTTGAGTGCCAGGCTGAGGCTCTGGGACTTTGTCCTGAGGGCACTGAGAAGCCATGGGAGGGCTGTGAGCAGGGGAGGGGCAGAGTCAGCTCTGGGTATAGAAGGAACCCTCTGGGGCCACATGGGGTGGGCTGGAGGGAGACACTGGAGGCTGAGAGTTCAGGAGAGGACAAGGCCTGAGCTGTGACCAGGACAGTGGGGATAGAGAGGAGAGACAGCCGGGGAGATTAAGAGAAGGGCAGAAGAGGGTTCAAGGAAGGTCTGTGTTATGTGGGGCGTCGGGGGTCCATGGAGAAGCATCCTGGGTCACCAGCTTGAGGCCCAAAGGAGGTTACTGAAAGCTGGTGCATTCACAGGTATAGGCTGGAGCTAGCTTTGAAACGGGGAGAATGAGACTGGGCGCGGTGGCTCACGCCTGTAATCCCAGCACTTTGGGAGGCCGAGGCAGGCAGATCATCTGAGGTCAGGAGTTTGAGCCTGACCAACATGGTGAAACCCCGTCTCTGCTAAAAATATAAAAATTAGCCAGGTATGGTGGCACACACCTGTACTCCCAGTTACTCAGGAGGCTGAGGCAGGAGAACTGCTTGAACCTGGGAGGCAGAGGTTGCAGTGAGCCGAGATCATGCCTTTGCACTCCAGCCTGGGCGAGAAGAGCAAAACTCCGTCTCAAAAAAGAAGGAAAGAAGGAAAGAAAGAAGAAAGGGAGGGAGGGAGGGAATGCCCCCAGATACTAATGGGGAAACTGAGGCTCAGAGAGCCCAGTGGCTCCCTCAAGCTCACACAGTGAGCAAAGGAGGGCACTTGTGGCCACCTGGCTGGGTGACAGAGGGAAAGGCAGGGAGGAATCTCTCAAGTGTCTACATGCAAAGATCAGAGTCACTGACCTCACCTTGGTCTCCCCCACCCCCTACAGGTACCCAGCCCTGCCCCGACCCCTCACCCAGCAGACTCTGACCTCCCAGCCGGACCCCAACAGTGAGGAGCGGCCACCCGCCCTGCCCTTACCCCTGCCTGGCGGCGAGGAAAAAGCCAAACTCATTGGGCAGATTAAGCCCGAGCTGTACCAGGGGACTGGCCCTGGTGGCCGGCGGGGTGGGGGGGCCCCAGGCTCCGGAGAAGCAGGCACAGGGGCACCCTGTGGCCGCATCAGCTTCGCCCTGCGGTACCTCTATGGCTCAGACCAGCTGGTGGTGAGGATCCTGCAGGCCCTGGACCTCCCTGCCAAGGATTCCAACGGCTTCTCAGACCCCTACGTCAAGATCTACCTGCTGCCTGACCGCAAGAAAAAATTTCAGACCAAGGTCCGGAGCAGCAGGCTGGACACTGGGGTCCCACAGAGAGGGAGCTAGGAGTCTGGACTCCTGGGTCTGAGGGAGGATGAGCTGGGGTCTGGACTACTGGGTCTGAGGGAGGAGGGGCTGGGGTCCTGGACTCCTGGGTCTGAGGGAGGAGGGGCTGGGGGTCTGGACTCCTGGGTCTGAGGGAGGAGGGGCTGGGGTCCTGGACTCCTGGGTCTGAGGGAGGAGGGGCTGGGCCTGGACTCCTGGGTCTGAGGGAGGAGGGGCTGGGGTCCTGGACTCCTGGATCCTGTTGAGGAAGGGCTTATGGGCACGGTGTCTTGTCTCCTGTCACCCACCACCACCAGGTGCACAGGAAGACCCTGAACCCCGTCTTCAATGAGACGTTTCAATTCTCGGTGCCCCTGGCCGAGCTGGCCCAACGCAAACTGCACTTCAGCGTCTATGACTTTGACCGCTTCTCGCGGCACGACCTCATCGGCCAGGTGGTGCTGGACAACCTCCTGGAGCTGGCCGAGCAGCCCCCTGACCGCCCGCTCTGGAGGGACATCGTGGAGGGCGGCTCGGTCAGTGGCCCCCTCCCCTGACCTTCCCCTTCCCAGGGCCCTGAGCGCCCCCCAGGTTGCAAGTCCCCTGCCTTCAGACTTCATAACTTCCTCACTTCCTGTCCCCGCATTTTTCTGTTAAAATGTATCACACTGGGGAAGATTGCAAACTTACAGGCAAGAATAGAGAATGGGCCCGGCGCCATGGCTCATGCCTGTAATCCCAGCACTTTGGGAGGCTGAGGCGGGCAGATCACTTGAGGTTGGGAGTTCAAGGGCAGCCTGGCCAACATGGAGAAGCCCCATCTCTACTAAAAATACAAAAATTAGCCAGGCGTGGTGGCACATGCCTGTAATCCCAGACACTCGGGAGGGAGAATCGCTTGAACCCAGGAAGTGGAGGTTGCTGTGAGCAGAGGTCATGCCATTGCACTCCAGCCTGGGCAACAAGAGTGAAACTCTGTCTCAAAAACAAAACAAAACAAAAAACAACAGAGAATGATACAATAGACACCCTTCCTCTCCTCAACGTCGCCAAATATTAGCATCAGGCCTGGATCCGATTTTCCAACCTCCCACCCCCTTTGCCATCGGATGCCTTCCTGCCTCAGCCCCATGACTTCTCCCCTCTCCCCCCAGACTTCTGACCTTCCAACTTCCTTTCCAAGTTCTGGACTTCTAGAAGCCCCAATCCCTCTCTAATCTCTGAACTTCTGAATTTTCCCAACTCCTGACATGGGAACTCTTTCATATTCTCACCCTCTGTTTTTTCATGGTCCCTGCCCAAATCCTGATAGCCTGATCCCCTAGGCCTCCGCCATCCTGGGATCCCCAGTATCCAGACACTCCCCAGTTCTCCCAGCATCCAGATTACAGGGCCCAATGGCCTCTTCCTTATTCCTTATGACCCCTGCCCTCTGGCACCTCGTTGTCCCTGTACCTCCAATCCCTCCCCAGCCCCACTCTTAGGTACTTGTTGTGTGTGTGTCCTGAGCTCTTCTGCCCCAACAAATCTCAGATCCTCAACTCTACAGCGCCCCCACTCCAATCTGATCTGTGAATTATCCAACATTCCAGTTCTCTGCCAGTCTGGGGTAGCTGTGTGTCTGTTGTGGGGACGGTGGCCTTCATATCAGGAGAGGACTAGATCTCCTCAAGGTCCTTTCCTTCTCTGAGCCTCAGTTTCCCCATCTGTCCAATGACAGATGTCCAGTTGAGCTGGGTGCCTATAGCTCTTCCTCTAGGCTTCTTCATGGTGCTCTCCCCAGTCTTCCTGCTTGGCCTCCCAAGCCCAGCCTTTGGGATTGAAGTGCCCAGTTCCAAGGTCCCTGTTCCCAGGGCCCCATGGGTTCCACCAGCTCCTGCTCCCGGTCATCAGCCGTGACAGCCCCATCCCAGGGCCTTCTCTCTGTATCCATGCTGGCCTCATTCTTGTGCTCACCCTTCTCATTTTCTCTCTCCATCATCATCACTTGAAGTTTTCCTCACTCATTCCACTGATTCGTATATTCTCTCTCTCTCTTTCTCCCTCTCTCTCTCTCTCTCTCTCTCTTTTGAGTCAGAGTCTCCCTCTGTCACCCAGGCTGGAGTATAGTGGTGTAATCTTAGCTCACTGCAACCTCCACCTCCTGGGTTCAAGTGATTCTACTGCTTCAGCCTCCCAAGTAGCTGGGATTACAGGCATGCGCCACCACACCCGGCTAATTTTTGTATTTTTAGTAGAAACGGGGTTTCGCCATGTTGGCCAGCCTGGTCTCGAACTCCTGAGCTCAAGTTATCCGCCCACCTCAGCCTCCCAAAGTGCTTGGATTACAGGCATCAGCCACTGCACCCAGCCTTCATTCATTTCTTCAACCACTGCTTTTTCAGGAGCAGGGCCTGGGGACCCCAGACAGCCCTCGGCAGCTCCAGGTCTAGGTGGCTGGGCCTTGTGTCAGGGGCTAGGGTTATGGGGAGGCACAGAAGGAGCTGTGCAGGGCTGTAGGGGAGCTGGGAGCTTGTGGAACGAGGAGAGGCTCAAAGGCCAAGGAGGAGGTAGAGGGAAGAATGTTCTGGCAGAGGGGCAGCCTGGACAGAGGCCCTGACGGGAGTGAGTGGGGAGTCCAGGGCCCTGGGCTGGCGCAGCTGGGAGGCTGCAGGGCTGGGCCGGGTTGGTCAAAGCTCCCAGCTAGCTCCAGCATGGCTCCAGCCTGTGTGTCAGGGTTGGGGGCGGTCCTGGAAACTTCAGTGGAGGCTGATGAATCTGCCCTCTCTCAGGCTGCTTTGTGTGTGTGTCTCTGCTCCGTCTTTGTCCCACTCTGTCTGAGTCCGTCTCTCTCTGTCTCTCTCTCTTTCGGTGCAGGGACTAGGGTGTCTAAGTCTAGGTTTCTCTCTCACTCTCTGGTCTGTGTCCCTCCACTTTAATTCTAGGTAACTATCACTGTCTCTGGGTCTTTATACACCCCAACCCACTGTCTCTGTCCCTCTCTCTCTCCGGACCTCTGTCTCTCTCTGGGTCTCTCTCTATATCTCTCTTTCTCTCTCTAGGTCTCTGTACTCCCTCTCTCTAGGTCTCTATCTCTCTGTCTCTGGGTCTCTTTCTCCCTCTCTCTCTGGGTCTCTGTCCTCCTCTCTCTGGGTCTCTGTCCCCCTCTCTCTCTGGGTCTCTGTCCCCCTCTCTCTCTGGGTCTCTGTCCCCCTCTCTCTGGGTCTCTGTCTGTCTGCCTCTGGGCCTCTGTCCCTCTGACTTTAGAACTTTGCCTGTGGGTCTGTCTTTCCAGCTGCATCCCTCAGTGTTTTGGCTTCTGTCTCAGTCTATTTCTCTCTCTCTCACCTTCTCTCTCTCTCCCCTCACTCATGCTTCTTCCAATCTTCCCTACAGAACAAATAGGCTTTGACGGTCATGGGCAGCTGTGGCCAAGGAGTTACTGGGTCTTGGCCCAGAGTCAGATTGTTAAGTGGATGGGAAGCCTGAGCCCGGATGTCAGGGTGGAGAGCGGGAGGCTCCAATGGGAGAGAAAATCAGGGAGAGTTGAGGAGGGGCTGAGGCACGATATCACTGACCTTTTCCCCACCTGCAGGAAAAGGCAGATCTTGGGGAGCTCAACTTCTCACTCTGCTACCTCCCCACGGCCGGGCGCCTCACCGTGACCATCATCAAAGCCTCTAACCTCAAAGCGATGGACCTCACTGGCTTCTCAGGTGAGGATCGTGGATCTGAGGGAGGACGGGCCGGGGGTCTGGACTCCTGGGTCTGAGGGAGGAGGGGCCGGGGGTCTGGACTCCTGGGTCTGAGGGAGGAGGGGCCGGGGGCCTGGACTCCTGGGTCTGAGGGAGGAGGGGCCGGGGGCCTGGACTCCTGGGTCTGAGGGAGGAGGACCTGGCGTCTGGACTCCTGGGCCTGAGGGAGGAGGGGCTGGGGGTCTGGGATCCCGGACCTCTGGGTCTGAGGGAGGAGGAGCTCGGGGACTGGGGTCTCGGACCCCTAGGTCTGAGGGAGGGAATCTCTGTTCCTTGCTTCACTGCTGTTCCCAGACCCCTACGTGAAGGCCTCTCTGATCAGCGAGGGGCGGCGTCTGAAGAAGCGGAAAACCTCCATCAAGAAGAACACGCTGAACCCCACGTACAATGAGGCGCTGGTGTTCGACGTGGCCCCCGAGAGCGTGGAGAACGTGGGGCTCAGCATCGCCGTGGTGGACTACGACTGGTGAGGGGCGCGGCCCGGGCAGGGGGCAGGCAGGAGGGCTGGGGTGGGGACAGGCCCTCCCACCGCCCTCCTCTGGTCTTTACCGACCCCAACCCCCAGCATCGGGCACAACGAGGTGATCGGCGTGTGCCGCGTGGGCCCCGACGCTGCCGACCCGCACGGCCGCGAGCACTGGGCGGAGATGCTGGCCAACCCCCGCAAGCCCGTGGAGCACTGGCATCAGCTAGTGGAGGTGAGTGGGGTCCCACACCCACCCCTGACAAGCACCCGTGCGCCCTCAGCCCCTTCATCCATGCAATGAACGCCCTGCATGTTTATAAGCCACAGAACCAGGCATCCTCGGTTTCAATCCCTGCTGTGCCAACTTCAGCTGTGTGGCTTAGAGCCAGTTACCCAAGCGTTCTGTGCCTCAGTTTACTCACTAGGAAATGGGACTGTTGATAGCATCTTCTGTTAGGATAGAGGTGAGATGTGCTGAGTTAAACGTTCTGTAAGTGGTCGCTGCTGTTGTTACCCATGAGGCTAAGTTGAAAATAGAGGGGGCCGGGCGCGGTAGCTCACGCCTGTAATCCCAGCACTTTGGGAGGCCGAGGCGGGCGGATCACCTGAGGTCAGGAGTTCGAGACCAGCCTGACCAACATGGAGAAACCCCTGTCTCTACTAAAAATACAAAATTAGCTGGGTGTGGTGGCACGTGCGTGTAATCCCAGCTACTTGGGAGGCTGAGGCAGGAAAATCACTTGAACCTGGGAGGTGGCGGTTGTGGTGAGCCGAGATGGCGCCATTGCACTCCAGCCTGGGCAACAAGAGCGAAACTCTGTCTCAACAATAACAACAGCAAAAAAAAAAAAAAAAGAAGAAGAAGAAAGAGAAAGGAAGGAAGGAGGGAAGGAAGGAAGGAAGGAAGGAAGGAAGGAAGGAAGGAAGGAAAGGAAAGGAAAAACAGAGAGGAGAAACTGGGTGAGAAGATGGAGATGGAGTGGGGTTTTTATTTGTTTTGGTTTGTGTTGTGTTAAGAGCAGGCTGTGAAAATTACTTGGTCATAGCATACTGAGTGGACTTTATTTTTTAAAATGGGGCCAGGTGAGGTGACTCACACCTGTAATCCCAGCACTTTGGGAGGCTGAAGTGGGAGGATCACTTGACCCCAGGAGTTCGAGGCCAGCCTGGCCAACATGGCAAAACCCTGTCTCTACTAAAAATACAAAAAGCAGCTGGGTGTGGTGGCGGGCGCCTGCAATCCCAGCTACTCGGGAGGCTGAGGCAGGAGGATCCCTTGAGCCCAGGAGTTTGTTACTGCAGTGAGCTATGATCTCACCACCACACTCCAGCCTGGGCAATGGAGCAAGAAACCCTCTCCTTAAAAAAAAAAAAAAAGCAAGTATATAGGGGCACACACATTTCCTTTGGAATAGCAGTCTAATGTGGCATGAGACTGGCCCTTTTTAAAAATTTGATATTTTGTTCATCATGGATTTGTTTTGCATTAATTTTGATTTTTAAAATATATTGCATTATTATTATTATTATTATTGAGACAGTCTCACTCTGTCACCCAGCCTGGAGTGCAGTGCTGCAATCTTGGCTCACTGCAACCTTCCTCTCCCTGAGTTCAAGTGATTCTTCTGCCTCAGCCTACCAAGTAGCTGGGATTACAGGTGTGTGCCACCTCACCCAGCTAAATTTTTATTTTATTTTATTTTATTTTATTATTTTATTTATTTATTTATTTTGTAGAGACAGGGTTTCACCATGTTGGCCAGGCTGCTCTCAAACTTCCAAGTGATCCACCCACCTCGGGCCCCCAAAGTGCTGGGATTGCAGGCACGAACCACCGCACCTGGCCAATATTGCATTAAATATTATTTATCTTGATTGCTGCATTTGGGGCACACATTTACATTTAGTACCGGGTGAAACTTTCACCACATCACCAGATTGAGTCCGGCCCTGCCATGGGTTTTTTTCCAGTGATGATGAGGGACCGAGCAGCTGGGCACAGAGCTCAGATTTGAGATTGGAAGAGACGAGGACTCTACTAAGGTGGATAGGATGGAGGCTACTCCCTCCTTCTGTCATTCACTCATTCATCCATTCATTAATTCATCCCACAAACCTGAGGAGTTTCTGGTGAGCCACTGCCCATGTTGGGCAACACTGGCGGCACAGAGCCTGGGCCCAGCCCTGACACTGCCCATGAATTTCAGCCCCTCGTGCTCCCTGTGGCCTCAGAAGATCCTTCTACACCCAGAGCTTCTCCTCCCCTTCCCTGCTCACAGCCCTCCCGTGGCTCCCCAGTGGCCCCAGGACAGAGTCTCAGCTCCTCTGATGCTGTGCAGGACCTGCTGCACTCATCCCTACAGCCCCATCTCTCCTCGCATTTGCAGAGACTCCTCTTTTTTGTGCCTCCATTTCTCCATCTGTAGAATGGAATCGTAATACCATCTGTCCATCGCTTCAGGGCCAAGTGAGAAAGCGCATCCTAAATAATGAAACAGGATTGACGTCTTCTCCTGTTGATGATTAGCGTCTGTTTCAAATCTCTGTCCCTCACTCCTGAACCTTCTGGACTTTCTCCTTTAGGAAAAGACTTTGACCAGCTTCACAAAAGGCAGCAAAGGACTATCAGAGAAAGAGAACTCTGAGTGAGGGGTAAGGAGCCTGGCCACAGGGAAGGGGCTGGGGGTGGAGATGCCTGAGTCTGAGGGAGGAGGGGCCGGGGGCCTGGACTCCTGGGTCTGAGGGAGGAGGGGCCGGGGGCCTGGACTCCTGGGTCTGAGGGAGGAGGGGCTGGACCTGGGACTCCTGGGTCTCTGGGTGGTGATGGAGCTGCAGGAGGTCGTGACGCAGTTCTCTGCCGTCGCTGACCCCTCCTCTCCTGCTCCATCGTGCAGGTCTGGCCTAGGCCCGGGATCGGACCAGGATCCCTCAGGACCCCATCCTTTCCTGCCCGGACCGTGAATTCATCTCCTTGAAGCCATAACGTCCGAGCTGCTGGTGCAGGGCAGCCCTGGCCCTAGGCTTCCTACCCCTGGAAGCGAGAGGATGGGAGGAGGCCGGCCCAGCTCCTTCTTTCAGGGTGGGGGGCATTCAGCCTCCACTGTGTCTGTCTTTTCTTCCCTGGGGCTCCCCCTTGAGGCGAGGGGCCATGCATGTCTGGGGGACCCCTGCCCCCCAAAGCCCTCTGTCTGTCTCTGTCACTTTGCTGTTCGTCCAAGACTTGGTGTCCCGACCCTTGTTCTCGCCGTGAATGTCAATGGGCCAATCCTCTCTGTCCTTTCAGACACACACACACCTGTGTCCATCCCTTCTGTTCGCCACACCCCGCGTCTGGCCGGTCCCCCCACTGCTGCTGCTATCAACGCCAGAATAAACACACTCCGTGGGTCTCACTCCACCTGGGCCTCCTGTCCTCTCTGAGACTAGGAAGCTGGATTGGAACATGCTGGCTCTGCAATAGACAAATTTGTGTTTCTTTCTATGACTGGGCAACTTAATGATCTCGCTGAGCCTCAGTTTATAAAAATGGTGTTAGCCAGGATCATTGTAAGTACAGAACACAAAATTCAACCCAAAACCATAAACAGAATTGAAAGACCTCTGTCCATGGAAAGCCTATGAACACAGAGGGACTTCAGGCATGGTTAGATCCAGGTGTTCAAGGGATTCTTTCACTTCCGCTTTCCTCTTTTTTTTTTGGATGGAGTTTCACTCTTGTTGCCCAGGCTGGAGTGCAGTGGTGTGATCACTGGAACCTCCTGGTTTCAAGCGATTCTCTTGCCTCAGCCTCCTGAGTAGCTGGGATTACGGCCGTTTGCTACCGTGCCTGGCTAAGTTTTTGTATTTTTAGTAGAGACGGGGTTTCACCCCGTTGGCCAGGCTGGACTCGAACTCCTGACCTCCTGTGATCTGCCCGCCTTGGCCTGCCAAAGTGCTGGGATTACAGGTGTGAGCCACTGCGCCTGGCTACTGACTTCTCTCTCAGGTGTTTGCAGTGGCAATGAGATGGCCACTTGGAGCTCCAGGTGTAAAATGCTGTATCTGTTATGATACCTTTGGCTGCAAAACAAACAAACAAAAACTTCTCCACTGAAAGAGCTTAAGTGAAAAGATTTTTTTCCATGTTTGCATATCAGATTTTTCAAAGACAGTCCCAGGGTTGGTTCGGCTGCTCAACAACATTAGGCTTTAGTTGGCATCTCTGAGATTGGTGTTCATTCCCCTCCTGAGTACAAACTGTCTATAGCAGCATCGTGTTCTCACACATTGGCATCTAAAGCAGGCAGTGTAGACCGGGGCCTCCCCTTCTGTGTTCCCCTTTTTTCCTCCACAGAATAATTCTCCTTATTTCTCTCTTGCCAGAACCCGGCTGTGTGGCTACCCCGAGTTGCAGAGCGGTCTGGCTAATGAACATCTGTCATTTCCAGTCCCCATGGTGGGGTGCGGACTTTGCCTAGAGGAAGCATGGGGAGGGGAACTATAGTTGGGTAGGAAATTAACAGGATCTGCTGCCATTGCAAGAAATTAACAAGACTTGTTGTAATTGCCTTCAGAGAGATAACTTCAGAGGAAACAATGTGAGAATCAGCTGTCTCTCAGCTGCTGTGTCATTCAGGAACAGGATTCTGACTGGTCCAGCTCAGACCTTGGAGACACCCCGGGCCAATCATTGGGTCCAGTTTGGGCAGACTCTTGGGCCCCCCTCCTGCCTTTGCTGACTCCTCCTCTTCCTCTCCTGACCATCTTGCCCGGGATTGGTCCAAAGCCCTTCAGGACCTCATCCCTTTTTGCTGGAGGGATGAATTAATCTCCTGGAAGCCAGTAGGCCTGCACTGTGGCCTGGGCAGAGGCATTGGTGAGGTTGCTTCCTTCTGAGGCTCTGATGGAGAATCTGGTTCCCACCTCCCACCTACCTCCTGGTGGCTGCTGGCGATCCTTGGCCTTCCTTGGTTCATGGAGGTGAACCAAGGAAGCTCCAGTCTCTGCTTCTGTCTTTGCATTGCCTCTTCCCCTGTGTGTCTCTGTGTCTCAAATCTCCCTCTGCCTTTCCCCTATACGGACACCTATCACTGGATGTAAGAAACCACTCTAAATCCAGGATGATGCCGTTTGGAGATCCTTGATTACATCCCAGAGACCTTTCCTCTAAATAAGGTCACACTCACAGGTTCCAGGGCACGGGACATGGGTATATCTTTCGGGGGCCACCTTTCAACCCACTGTAACCGCCTTGAAAAACAGTCGATCAGTTTCTTATAAAATTAACACAAACTTACCATATGACTCAACAATCCTGTTCCTAAGTATTTACCAGTAAGAAATAAAAACATGTTCGTACAAGTATTCACAACAGCTTTATTCATAATAGTCCCGATCTGGAAAAGCAGAAATGACATGACTATTCATCAGTGGGAGGGTGGATGATCAAACTGTGGTATGCCCACAGGATGGAATACGACTCGGCCATAACACAAACCACCTGCCAGCAGGCATAGCACCATGGATAAATCTCAAAAACATGATGTCACGTGATATAAGCCAGACACAAGGGTACATACTGTAGGATTCCAGTTACATGAAATTGTAGAAAGAAAACACTAATATGGGCCGGGCATCATGGCTCATGCCTGTAATCCTAGCACTTTGGGAGGTCGAGGCAGGCGGATTACTTGAGATCAGGAGTTCAAAACCAGCCTGGCACCTGTAATCCCAGCTACTTGGGAGGCTGAGGCAGGAAAATCGCTTGAACCAGGGAGGCGGAGGTTTCAGTGAGCCGAGATCACACCACCGCACTCCATCCTGGGCAACAGAGTGAGACTCCATCTCAAAAAGAAAGAAAGAGAGAAAGAGAAAAAGAAAGAGGCCAGGCATGGTGGCTCACGCCTGTAATCCCAGCACTTTGGGAGGCTGAGGCAGGTGGATCACGAGGTCAGGAGTTCAAGACCAGCCTGGCCAACATGGTGAAACCCCATCTCTACTAAAAATACAAACATTAGCTGGTTGCGTTAGCGAGCGCTTGTAATCCCAGCTACTCTGGAGGCTGAGGCAGGAGAATGGTTTGAACCTGGGAGGCGGAGGTTGCAGTGAGCTGAGATCACGCCACTGAACTCCAGCCTGGGTGACAGAGCAAAAGAAAAGAAAAGAAAAAAAGAAAAAGAAAAGAAAAGAAAACAGAAAAAGGGGGAGGAGAGGGGAAGGGGAAGGGAAAGGGAAAGGGGAAGGGAAGGGGCTAACATGTAAGGGCAGAAAGTGGATTAGTGGTTGACTGGAGGCAGTGGCAGTGGTTATGGAGAGATTGATTACTAGTGGACACAGGGAATCTTTCCGGATGATGGAAGTGATCACACAACTGAATACATTTGTCAAAATTCTTCACACCTAAAATTGGTTCATTTGAATTCTTGTACATCGTTGCAAAATATACATAACACAATCTTTACCATCTTAGCCAAATTTTTTTTTTTCTTTTTTTGCGACAGAGTCTCGCTGTGATGCCAGGCTGGAGTGCAATGGCGTGATCTTGGCTCACTGCAACCTCCGCTTCCCAGGTTCAAGCAATTCTCCTGCCTCAGCCTCCCGAGTAGCTGAGATTACAGGCATGAGTCACCTCCCCAAGACTTAGCCAATTTTAAGTGTACAGTTGCATTGTTGTGCAATCATCACCCCTACTCATTTCCACTCTTTCCTCTTGTAGAATTGAAACTTTGTTCCGATTAAGCAACTACCACTGGCTTCTCCTCCCAACCCCTGGGAAGCACATTGCACCGTCTGGGAAATTCCCTATCAATTTGACTACTCTGGGTACCTTGTGTAGGTGGAATCATACAGCATGTCTTTTCATGACAGGATTGTTTCACCTAGCAGGAATGTCCTCAGGCTTCACCCATGTTGTAGCATGTGTTAGCATTTCCTTCCTTTTTGTTTTTTTTCTTTTTTTTTTTTTTGAGATGGAGTCTTGCTCTGTTGCCCAGGCTGGAGCGCAGTGGTGCGATCTCGGTTCACTGCAAGCTCCACTTCCTGGGTTCATGCCATTCTCCTGCCTCAGCCTTCCAAGTAGCTGGGACTACAGGCGCCCGCCACCACGCCCAGCTAATTTTTTTGTATTTTTAGTAGAGACGGGGTTTCACCGTGTTAGCCAGGATGGTCTCGATCTCCTGACCTCGTGATCTTCCCATTTCGGCCTCCCAAAGTGCTGGGATTACAGGCGTGAGCCACCGCGCCTGGCCCACATTTCCTTCCTTTTTAAGGTTAAATAATTTTCCACTATGGGCCAGGCATGATGGCTCACCCCTGTAATCCCAGCACTTTGGAAGGACGAGGCAGGAGGATCACGAGGTCAGGGTGTTATGGGAATACATAATAATCTATTTATCCATTCTACTGTTGATTGACATTTAGTTGGCTTCTGGTTTGGCACAATCACTTATAGTACTGCTGTACACATTGAATTTTAGTGAACGTATGTAGGCATTTCTGTATTTCTGTTGGGTATATACCTAGAAGTGTAATTGCTAGGTCCCAGGGCATGTGCATGCTATGTGAATGTTCATTTTTTTTTTTTTTTTTTTTTGAGACTGGGGTGGCCAGGATGGTCTTGACCTCAAGTGATCTGCCTACCTCGGCCTCCCAAAGTGTTGGAATTACAGGCATGATCCACCATTCCCAGCCTCATGTTCATCTTTAATAGACACTGCCAACCAGGTTTTCAAACTAATTTTCTCCATTTATACCCCCGCCATCAGTCTCTGAGAATTTCAGTTGCTCACCAACATTTGGTATTGTTAGTCCTTTCAATTTTAGCAATTCTGGTGAGAGTGTAGCCGTGTTTTATTATGGTTTTAATTTACCTTTAGCCCAGTGCCTAAAGAAAAGTAACACCGTTTCAAATATTTATTGGCCATATGAATATGCTATTTTGTGAAATGTCAATTCACACCATTTGTCCATTTTTCAACTGGTTTTTCTGCCTTTTTAAAAAAACAGGTTAGTAGGAGTTCTTTCTTTATTTTTCATATGAGTCCTTTGTTAGAATACATATTTTTCTCCCACTCTCTGGCTTGCCTTTTCATTCTTTTAATGGTATTTTTTGATGAAGATCAGTTTCTATTTTAATGTAGTCCAATTTATCAACATTTTCCTTTATAGTTAAGGCTCCTTTGTTTCTGGTTTAAGAAATAATTTCTGGCCAGACACAATGGCTCATGCCTGTAATCCCAGCACTTTGGGAGGCTGAGGAGGGAGGATCACATGAGCCTAGGAGTTCGAGACCAGCCTGGGCAATAGCGAGACCCTATCTCTACTAAAACAAACAAGTAAATAAAAGAAATATTTTCTTACCCTGAAGGTTCTGAAGATACTCTATGATATTTTCTTCTATAAGTTTTAATGTTTAACATTTGATCTACAACACATCTGGAACCAACTTTTGTGTGTGGTGTGAGGTAGAGGTCATATGGCTATCAACTAGCTCAGCCCTATTTATTCAAAAAGATCATTTTTTGCTTCTCACTGCACTGCAATGTTGCTTTTGTCATAAACCAAGTTACCATATATGTGTGAAATTTTCCTGATTTTTCCATCTTATTCTTTTGGTCTATTTGTTTTTCCTTGCAAGACTATGCTGCTTTAATTATTATTATAATAAGCCTTGCTCTCTGGAAAGTACTCTCGCTATTCTTTTGCTTTTGACAAAGGGAATTTGTTGACTTATAGAACTGAGCTGTATAACTAGCTTCAGGCATAACTGGATCCAGGCACTAAAATGAATATTTAGGAATACAGCTCATTTCCCATCTGGACCTTACTTTTCTGTATCTTGACTTCCTTCTCAGGCAGAATCTCTTCCCTCATGGTGACAAACAGGGCCCAGAGCAGCTCGAAGCTTCCATCCTATCATTTTAACAACCTAGCAGAAAAGGGGTACTGCCTTCCTGAATGGTGATACCAAAGTGTCAAGGTTAGCTCTCATTGGCCCAACTTGGGTCACATGTCCATTTCTATAGCAATCATGTGTCTTAGTCCATGTTGTCTTGCTATAAAGGAAAACCTGATGCTGGGTAATTTTTATTTTATTTTATTTTATTATTTATTTTGAGACAGGATCTTGCTCTGTCACCCAGGTTGGAATGCAGTGGCACAATCTCGGCTCACTACAACATCCGCCTCCCAGGTACAAGTGATTCTCCTGCCTCAGCCTCCAGTGTAGCTGACACCCACCACCATACCTGGCTAATTTTTGTATTTTTAGTAGAGACAGGGTTTCACCATGTTAGCCAGGCTGATCTCGAACTCCTGACCTACAGTGATCCACGAGGCTGGGTAATTTATAAAGGGAAAAGGTGTATTTGGCTTATGATTCTGCTGGCTGGAAGATTGGGCATGCAGAGAAAGTCTCAAGCTGCTTCCACTCTTGGTGGAAGGAGAAAGCAAGCAGGAATCACATGGCAATAGAGGAAGCAAGAGAGGCAAGTGTCAGCCTCTCTTTAACAACCAGCTCTCATGGGAACTAATGGAGGAAGAACTCACTCACCCACACTCCCAGGGACGGCATTAATCTATTTGTGAGGGGTCCACACCTGTGACCAAAACACCTCTCATTAGGACCCCATCTCCAACATTGGGGATCAAATTTCAGCAATGAAGTTTAGAAGGCAACTTGGCCAACATGGGGAAACCCCGTCTCTACCAAAAATACAAAAATTAGCCGGGCGTGGCGTGTGCCTGTAATCCCAGCTACTCAGGAGGCAGAGGCAGAAGGGTCACTTGAACCCAGGAGGTGGAGGTTGCACTGAGCCAAGACTGTGCAACTGCACTCTAGCCTGGGTGACAAAGCAAAACTCTGTCTCAAAAAAAAAAAAAAAAAATGGGTGGGACATACATCCAAACTATTGCACATTGTAACCAAGGTCATGAAGCACTCAGACTGGCCAGGTCTGACTCTTGTTCTCACTCTTAGATCCCTGGCAGGGTCCAGTCAAAAAAATGTATATTTTGCATGGGGAGGAGTGATAGGAAAATTAGATGTTTAAGAGAATAAAAAGAGAAACTATAGACTGTGAGAAAATCTTTTCAAAACACCTATCAGACAAAAAGCTGGTATCCAGGCCAGGCATGGTGGCTCACATCTGTAATCCCAGCATTTTGGGAGGCCGAGGCGGGGGGATCACCTGAGGTTAGGAGTTTGAGACCAGCCTGACCAACATGGCAAAACCCTGTCTCTACTAAAAATACGAAAATTAGCTGGGTGTGGTGGTGAATACCTGTAATCCCAGCTACTCAGGGGGCTGAGGCAAGAGAATCACTTGAACCTGGGAGGCAGAGGTGCCAGTGAGCCGAGATTGCACCGTTGCACTCCAGCCTGGGCAACAGAGCAAGACTTTATCTGAAAAAATAAAGAAAAAAGAAAGCTAGTATCCAAATTATACAAAGAACTAAAACTCAACAATAAGAAAACAAACAACCCAATTTAAAAATAGGCAACAGATCCAAACAGACACTTCAACAAAGAAGATATGCAGATGGCAAACAAGTAAATAAAAAGATAGTTGGCCAGGTGTGGTGGCTCCTACCTGTAATCCCAACACTTTGGGAGGCTGAGGCAGGAGGATCATTTGAGGCCAAGAGTTTCAGAGGCAACACATTGAGATTCCATCTCTACAAAAATTAAAAATAAAAAGGTCAGATGCGGTGGCTCACACCTGCAATCCCAGCACTTTGGGAGGCCATAGCTGATAATTCCCTTGAGCTCAGGAGGTCAAGACCAGCCCAGGCAATGTGGTGAAACCCATTTCTACGAAAAATACAGAAAAATTAGCCAGCTATGGTGGTGCACACCTGTGGTCTCAGCTACTTGGAAGGCTGAGGTCGGAGGATCACTTGAGTCCAGGAGACAGAGGTTGCAGTCAGCAGAGACAGTGCCACTGCATTCCAGTCTGGATGACAGAGCGAGACCCTGTTTCTAAATAAATAAATAAATAAAATAATAAAAATAGAAGTAAAAAAATAGCCAGGTGTAATGGCACACACCTGTAGTCCTAGTTACTGGGGAGGCTGAAAAGGAGGATCAAAGAGTTGGAGGCGGCAGTGAGCTATGATTGTACCACTGTACTCCAGCCTGGGCAACAGAAACCCTGCTTCTTAAAATAAACAAACAAACAAACAAATAATAAATAAAAGGTACTTGGTCTGGGCATGGTGGCTCACACCTGTAATACCAGCATTTTGACAGGCCAAAGTGGGCAGATCATTCTTGAGGTCAGGGTACCAAGACTGTTCGGATCAAACATGGAGAAACCCCGTGTCTACTAAAAATACAGAATTAGCCAGGCGTGGTGGTGCATGCCTGTAATCCCAGCTACTCAGGAGGCTAAGACAGGAGAATCACTTGAACCCGGGAGGTGGAAGTTGCCGTGAGCCGAGATCATACCATTGCACTTCCAGCCTCACACAGAGCAAGACTACCTCCAAAAAAAAAATGGCCGGGCGCTGGTGGCTCAAGCCTGTAATCCCTACATCTTTGGAGGCCGAGATGCATGGATCACGAGGTCAGGAGATCGAGACCATCCTGGCTAACACGGTGAAACCCCTCTCTACTAAAAAATATGCAAACTAGCTGGCGAGGTGGCGAAATACCAGTCCCAGCTACTGGGAGGCTGGAGGCAGGAGAATGGCGTGAACCCGGGGAGGAGCTTGCAGGTGAGCTGAGATCCGGCCATTGCACTCCGCCTGGGCGACAGAGCCAGACTGGCCTCAAAAAAAAAAAAAATGGTGCTCAACATCAAATGTCATTAGGAAATTACAAATTAAAACAACAATGAGATACGACAACCACCTATTAGAATGGTGAAAATCCAAAGCATGAATAACACCAAGTGCTGATGAGGATGAGGAACCTCAGGAACTCTTATTCACCTCTGGCAGTAATGCAAAATGCTGCAGCCACTTTAGAAGACAATTTGGCACTTCCTTACAAAACTAAACACTTTTACCATATATTGCAGCACTCATGTTCCTTGGTATTTACCCAAATGAGCTCAAAACTTACATCCACACAAAAACCTGAAGACAATATTCATAGCGACTCTGTACATAATTGCCAAAACTTGGAAGCAACCAAGATGTCCTTCAGTAGATGAACAAACTGCAGTACAGCCATACAATGGAATATTACTGTTATAAAAAGCCACGAAAAGATATGGAGGAACCTCAAATGCATATTGTTAAGTGAAAGAAGCCAGTATGAAATGGCTACATATGGTATTCCAACTTTATGACCTTCTGGGAAAGGAAACACTATAAAGATAGTTTTTAAAAAATCAGTGGTTTTTAGGTGTTTGGGAGGAGGACAGGATGAATTAGCAGAGCCCAGGCGAGTTTTAGGACAGTGAAGCTACTCTGCACGATACTATAATGGTGGGTACATGTCATTATAAATTTGTTCAAACCCACAGACCATAAAACAAAACACTAAAAGAGAAACTTAATGTAAACTATGGACTTTCCTCTCAATTTTGCTGTGATTTTAAAACTGAAAAAAACAAAAAACTATAGAATGTATAAGGTATCACACAAGGAGTGGACCTTAATGTAAACTACAGATTTCAGCTAATAATAATGTATCAATATTGGCTTATTAATTGTAACAAAGGTTGCACAGTAACACAAGATGTTAACAGGGGAGATGGGGGGCAATGAATGGATGAAGGGGGATATACAAATTCTCAGAACTTTTCATTCTATTTTTTCCTGTAAACCTAAGACCACTCAAAAAAAAAAAAAAAAAAACTTATTAATGAAGAAGAAAATCAGAGATAACAGATGTCACTCAGGCAAAAACATCAGGTGTCCATTATAAGGATCCAGGCTGCCCTAGGTGTTCACTCTAATAACAGTCTGCACCTTGGGGCATGATTATGGAGTATAGAAGGGATAAAGACGCAGGCCACGGTGGTTCACGCCTGGAAGCCCAGCACTTTGGAAAGCGGAGGCAGGCGGATCACCTGAGTTGAGGAGTTGAAGACCAGCCGGACCAACATGGTGAAACCTCGTCTCTATTAAAAACACACAAAATAGCCGGATATGGTGGCACAAGCCTGTAATCCCAGCTACTTGGGACACTGAGGCAAAATAATTGCTTGAACCCAGGAGACGGGGGTTGCAGTGAGCCGAGAACGCACCACTGCACTCCAGCCTGGGCAAAAGAGCAAGACTCCGTCTCAAAATAAAAAATAAAATTAAAAACCAAAGGCCAGGTAGCGATGGTTCACACCTGTAATCCCACCAATCTGGGAGGCCGAGGCGGGCAGATCACGAGGCCAGGAGATCGAGACTATCCTAACACAGTGAAACCCCTTCTCTACTAAAAATACAAAGAATTAGCTGGGCGTGGTGGCACGTGCCTGTAGCCCCAGCTACTCGGGAGGCTGAGGCAGGTGAATCGCTTGAACCTGGAAGGCGGAGGTTGCAGTGAGCCGAGATCGCGCCACTGCATTCCAGCTTCAGAGACAGAGTAAGACTCTGTCTCAAAAAGAAAAAAAAAAAAAAAAAAAAAAAGCTACAAATACAAAAAATTAGGCGAATGTGGTGGTGTGTGCCTGTAACCCCAGGGTGAGACAGGAGAGTCTCCTGAACCCAGGAGGAGGAGGTTGCAGTGAGACGAGATCATACCACTGTATTCCACCCTGGGCAACAGAGCAAGACTCCATCTCAAAAGATATATTGCAGTAATTTAAAAACACTTATATTGGAAATGAAATTTCTTCCTGTCCAGTCCTCCCTTTATGTTTTGTTGTTATGTAGGAAACAATGAAAAAAAAAAGTTTTTTTTTCAATTTTGCCCAGGTTAGCTTCGAACACAAAGCATCGCCTGCTTGTGCACCAGGAAAACCAGACAGAGCCACTGAAGCTGCCGGAAAAGTGCTCTCAATTCTTCCATTTGAACTTCCGGGGAGCCATGTAGCCAATCACGAGAGGCTCACGCCTGACAGCACCCATTCCCCTGGGCCAGAGAGTGCCCTGCATTCCATGGCGCCCCTTGGAGGGAGGAAAGGGACCTGTATCTGAGAGAGAGTAGCCAATTGGGTCCGCTGACTCGGGCCGGGATCTCGAGCCCTGTCCAATACTCCTCACTCCCCCACAGTGACTCAAGTCACTTTCCATCTCCACATCCCCAGTGCTTGAGGAAGAAATCCCGCTAAGAGAGAAATACGAGAAAGGTAGGAAAGATCCAAATTTCCAGGCATCCAATTTATACAAGCCTTGACTCGCCAGGCATCCAATCAGAGTGGTGGATCCAACGAACTGGAGCAGGTATCCAATTAGGTAGGGCAGGGTTGCCATGATGACAGGAGTCTCTATAGGGTTCCCAGGGTCAGTGAGCTCTAGCACGGAGCGCCCCCTGGCGCTTGGCAAGGCGTGGCCGTCTACTCCAGCAAGCGCGCGCTGGTCGAAGGCAGCCAACAAGGCAGGGACAAGCCTCCGTGACGTCACTAGTTGTCCAGCTGGCCGCCAGAGCGTGTGAGCTCGCAGGTAAGTTCCCGTGAGCTCCCGCGAGTCTGCAGGCCGGCCGCGCGCACTGTTCCAGACTGGTGATTGGGACGCATGCGCTGATGCTTCCGACTGTCTTTTTTTAATTTCTGAAGGCAGAGATAAAGGGCGGGAAAGGGCGTGAGGGGAGGAGAGACGAGGCGAAGGGCTCGAGGTTCTAAGGAGATGGTCAGACTGACTGATGGACCTCGACATGGCCCCTGTGCCCCCAGGAAAGGCCTAGAAGAGGATGTGGTCCCCTAGAAAACAGAGACTGAGTGAAGGAATCGGCTCCCAGGGGCAGAGCCCCCAACACACACAAATCCAGAGGAGCAGAGGACGATTCGGAGAAGGAAGGAAAGACGCTGGGAAGAAGCTAGAGATGAGAGGAAGAGAAGGAGATGGGGAAGGGCCCTCAGGCGAGGGAGACAGGGCCTCTGACCAGGAGCGACAAGAGGGAGTGTGACAGAGACGGAGGGGTCAGAAAAAGACTCCACAGCCACAGGTGGAGTGCCCGACGGCACAGGGGACTGAGGCAGAGGATGGGGATGGCGACAGGACTGGGAGAAGACAGCAGCAAGGGCAGTGCAGAAGTGGGATCAACAGCGAAAAAGAGGATACAGTCCGAGGCAAAGGGGGGAGGACCAGAGAGAGAAGACAGTGAGTCAGATGGGACCAAACTAGAGAGGGGACGAAGACAAAGATCCCAAGGGCCAGGACAGAGATCAAGGGGTCTAAGAAAGATGGGAGAGGCTGCCAGGTGCGGTGACACACCCCTGTAATCCCAGCACTTTGGGAGGACAAGGGGGAAGATCTCTTGAGGCCAGAAGTTCGAGACCAGCCTCGTCAACATGGTGAAACTCCATCTCTACTAAAAATACAAAAATTAGCTGAGTGCGGTGGTGTGCGCCTGTAATCCCAGCTACTCGGGAGGCTGAAACAGGAGACTCGCTTGAACCCAGGTGGCGGAGGTTGCAGTGAGCCGAGATCACACCACTGCACTCCCGCCTGGGCAACAGAGCAAGACTCTGTCTCAAGTATATACACACACACACACACGTGTATATATATGTGCATATATACATACATACATATATATATGAAGACATCCTTTATATTTTGTTATATATGGAAAAATAAAAGTTTTTTTAATCAGTGTTCATTAGGTTGGCTTCGAACGCGTAGCCTCGCCTCCTCGTGTGCCAGGGCAACCAGCCTGAGCCACCGCGGCTCCCGGCTCCTGGGGGCTCCTTTCTTCCCTTTGGTCTTAGGCAGAGCAATGTAGCCAATCACGAGAGGCTCACCCCGACGTCACCCAGTCCCCTGGGCCAGAGAGGGCCCTGCGTTCCATGGCACCCCTTGGAGGGAGGAAAGGGACCTGTGTCTGAGAGAGAGCATTCAATTGGGTCCGCTGACTCAGATCGAGTTCCCGTGCTGTGTCCAACACCTCTCACTCCCACACGGAGACTCAAGTTACTTTCCATCTCCACATCCCCAGTGCTTGAGGAAGAAATCTGGCTAAGAGAATTGCAAAAGGTAGGGAAGATCCAAATTTCCAGGCATCCAATTATATACAAACCTTGACTGGCCAGGCATCCAATCAGAGTGGTGGCTCCAACTAACTGGAGCAGGTATCCAATTAGGTAGGGCAGGGTTGCCATGATGACGCGAGTCTCTATACAGTTCCCAGGGTCTGCGAGCTGTAGCGCCGAGCGCCCCCTGGCGCATGGCAAGGCGTGGCCGTCTACTCCAGCAAGAGCGCGCTGGTCGAAGGCAGCCAATAAGGCAGGGACAAGCCTCCGTGACGTCACTAGTTGCCGAGCTGGCCGCCGGAGCGGGTGAGCTCGCGCGTGAGTTCCCGTGAGCTCCCGCGACCCTGCAGGACGGCTGCGCGCGCCTGTTCCAGAGTGGTGATTGGGGCGCATGCGCTGATGCTTCCGACTGTCTTTTTTTTTTTTTTTTTTCTTTTTTAATTCTGAAGGCAGAGATAAAGGGCGGGAAAGGGTGTGAGGGGAGCCTAGGCGAGGCGAAGGGCTCGAGGTTCTAAGGAGATGGTCAGACTGACTGATGGACCTCAAGATGGCCCCTGTGCCCCAGGAAGGGCCTAGAAGAGGATGTGGCCCCCTAGAAAACATCTAGAGACTGAGTGGAAGAAACAGCTCCCAGGGCAGAGCCCCCAACAGGCGCAAACCCAGAGGAACAGGGGACGATTAGGAGAAAGAAGGAAAGACGCTGGGAAGGAGCTAGGGATGACAGGAAGAGAAGGAGACGAGGAAGAGCCCTCAGGCGAGGCAGACAGGGCCTCCGACCAGGAGCGACAAGAGGGGGTGTGACAGAGACGGAGGGGACAGAAAAAGACTCTACAGTCACCAGTGGAGCACCCAACGGCACAGGGGACTGAGGCAGAGGATGGGGACGGCAACAGGACTGGGAGAAGATAGCAGTGAGGACAACACAGAAGTGGGATCAACAGCGACGAAGAGGATACAGTCCGAGGCAAAGGGGAGAGGACCAGAGAGAGAAGACAGTGAATGGGATGGGCGCGAACTAGAGAGGGGACGAAGACAAAGATCCCAAGGGCCAGGACAGAGATCAAGGGGTCTAAGAAAGATGGGAGAGATGGCCGGGCGTGGTGACACACCTGTGTAATCCCAGCACTTTGGGAGGACGAGGATCTCTTGAGGCCAGAAGTTCGAGACCAGCTTCGTCAACATGGCCGTCTCTACTAAAAATACAAAAATTAGCTGGGCGCAGTGGCGTGCACCTGTAATCCCAGCTACTGGGGAGGCTGAGACAGGAGATTCGCTTGAATTCAGGAGGCAGAAGTTGCAGTGAGCCAAGACCACACGACTGCACTCCAGCCTGGGGAACAGAGCAAGGCTCTGTCCCAAAAAGAAAAAAAAAAAAAGATATATTGAAGTAATTTAAGAACACTTAGGAAGACGCCATTTCTTCCTATGAAGACATTCTCCCTTTATGTTTTGTTGTTATATACGGAAAAATAAAAGTTTTTTTTTTTTTTTTCAATCAATGTTGACCAGGTTGGCCTCGAACATGTAGCCTCGCCTCCCCGAGTGCCAGAGCAACCGGCCTGAGCCACCGCGGCTCCGGGTACCTGTGCTCTCCTTTCTTCCCTTTGGTCTTACCCAGAGCGATGTAGCCAATCACGAGAGGCTCACCCCTGACGTCACCCAGTCCCCAGGGCCAGAGAGGGCCCTGCGTTCCATGGCACCCCTTGGAGGGAGGAAAGGGACCTGTGTCTGAGAGAGAGAGCATTCAGTTGGGTCTGCTGCTTCGGGCCGGGTTCCCGTGCCGTGTCCAACACCCCTCATTCCCACACGGAGACTCAAGTTACTTTCCATCTCCACATCCCCAGTGCTTGAGGAAGAAATCCGTAAGAGAAATGCGAAAGGTAGGGAAGATCCAAATTTCCAGGGGTCCAATTATATACAGACCTTGACTTGCCAGGCATCCAATCAGAGTAGTGGATCCAACGAACTGGAGCAGGTATCCAATTAAGTAGGGCAGGGTTGCCACGATGACACGAGTCTCTATAGGGTTCCCAGGGTCAGTGAGGTCTAGCGCGGAGCGCCCCCTGGCGCTTGGCAAGGCGTGGCCGTCTACTCCAGCAAGCGCGCGCTGGTCGAAGGCAGCCAATAAGGCAGGGACAAGCCTCCATGACGTCACTAGTCGCCGAGCCCACGGCCTCAGCGTGTGAGCTCGCGCGTGAGTTCCGGTGAGCTCCCGTGAGCCCGCAGGCCGGCCGTGCGCACAGTTCCAGAGTGGTGGCGCATGCGCTGATGCTTCCGACTGTCTTTTTTTTTTTTTTTTTTTAATTCTGAAGGGAGAGAGAAAAGGCGGGAAAGGGCGTGAGGCGAGGCAACGTAAGGCGAGAGGTTTGAGGTTCTAAGGAGATGGTCAGACTGACTGAGGGACCTCGAGGTGGCCCCTCTGCCCCAGGACAGGCCTAGAAGAGGATGTGGCCCCCTAGAAAACATCCAGAGACTGAGTGGAGGAAACAACTCCCAGGGGCAGAGCCCCCCAACAGGCGCAAACCCAGAGGAGCAGAGGACGATTCAGAGAAGGAAGGAAGGACGCTGGGAAGAAGCCTGGGATGACAGGAAGAGAAGGAGACGGGGAAGGCCCCTGAGGCGAAGGAGACAGGGCTTCTGACCAGGAGTGACAAGAGGGAGTGTGACAGAGACGGAGGGGACAGAAAAAGACTCCACGGTCACAGGTGGAGCGCCTGGTGGCACAGGGGACTGAGGCAGGGCATGGGGATGGCGACAGGACAAGGAGAAGACAGCAGCGAAGACAGTACAGAAGTGGGATCAACAGCGACGAAGAGGATACAGTCCGAGGCAAAGAGGAGAGGACCAGAGAAAGAAGACAGTGAATCAGATGGGAACAAACTGGAGACGGATGGCGACAAAGACTCCAGGGGCCAGGAGAGAGATCACCAGGTCTAAGAAAGACAGGAAAGAAGACTGGGCACGGTGGCTCACGCCTGTAATCCCAACACTTTGGGAGGTCAAGGTAGGAGGATCACTTAAGGCCAGAAGTTCGAGACCATCCTGGCCAACATGGTCATACCCCATCTCTACTAAAAATACAAAAAGTAGGCGGGCCTGGTGGCGGGCACCTGTATTCTCTGCTACTCGAGAGTCCCAGCTACTCGAGAGGCTGAGGCAGGAAGGAGAATTGCTTGAACCCGGGAGGCAAAGGTTGCAGTGAGCTGAGGTTGTGTCACTGCAATCCAACCTGGGCAATAGGGTGAGGCTCCAAGAGAAAAAACAAAACAAAACAAAAGAAACAAAGAGAGCAAGCCGGGGCGGGGCGGGGAGAGAGAAGAGGAGGAAGAAGAAGGAGGAGGAGGAGGAAAGAAGAGAAAAGAGGAAGATGGGAGAGAGACCAAGAGGACGGTAATAGAAACAGGGAGGACTGTGACAGAAGGGACAGAGACTAAGGGATAGTGATAGGGGAGAAAGAGATAAGGGGATGTGGCAGACATAGAGAAGGTGACAGCCATAGAGACAGAGAAGACAGAGACCCAGAGGCTATAAAGATATAGTGGACAGTGATAGAGAGATGGCAGAGATAACAGAAGTGATACAGGGAAAAGTGACAAAAATGGAGATGGTACCAGAGACAAAGTTGGAGGCAACAGCGAGTGAGGCAAAGAGAACAAACTCAGATGGAATGGGCAGAGATAATGGTGTCAATATCAGAGATTCAAGAAACAATACTAGATTAGGAGTGCACAGAGTGGACAGAGAGCTGCTGGCAAATAGCAAAGACAGGCCGGGCACGGTGGCTCATGCCTGTAATGCCAGCACTTTGGGAGGCGGAGGTGGGCAGATCACTTGAGGTCAGGAGTTCAAGACCAACCTGGCCAACATGGCAAAACCCTGTCTCTACAAAAAAACATATAAAAGTTAGCTGAGCATGGTGTTGTGCGCCTGTAGCCTCCGCTATTCGGGAGACTGAGGCAGGAGGATCACTTGAGCCAGGGACATCAAGGCTGCAGTAAGCTATGATGATGCCACTGCCCTCCAACGTAGGCAACAAAGGGAGACCCTGTCCCTACAAAAAATGTTTAAAATTAGCCAGGCGTGGTAATGGTGGCGCACGCACATCTGTGGTCCTAGCTACCTGGGAGGCTGAGGTGGGAGGATCACTAGAGCCTGCAAGTTGGAGGCTGCAGTGAGTGGTGTTCGTGCCACTGCATTCCAGCCTCATCTGGGCAACAGAGTGAGACTCTGTCTTAAAAAAAAGAAAAAGAAGAAAAGAAAGAAAGAGGGAGGGAGGGAAAGAAAGAGCAAGAAAGAAAGAGAAAAGAAAGAGAAAAAGAAAGAAGAGAGGAGAGAGCGAGGAGAGGGCAAGGAGAGAAGTGGAACAGAAGTTGAGGGGACAGAGACGGAGATAGAAGGTAGAAGTCAGAGAAAGAGGCTCTGACAGAAATAGAGGAGACAAGCTGAGCAAGGGACAGAGACGGAGGATTCAGAGTGGGAGGAGACAGAGCCAGAGGGAACGGCAACAGAATGCACAGACTGAGTGCAGGGCAGTCATGGTGATGCTACCAGGATGAGCATAACAGAGCCCATTCAGTGACACAGAGAGAGGTGAAGGTACAGAGGCAGAGAGCGTGATGTCAGACAGAAGGGATGGTAACATAAAAAGGGGGTGACAGAAAAAGAAAAAGCATGAGGCAAGACGGGGGTGGGGGGTAGATGGAAGATGGCTTGTCAGACATCCTACAGCTAGAGATTAGGGGTGCGGGCAGAGTCAGAAACAGAATTGTATCTTACAGGGGAGGAGAGTGACAGGAAGAACATGATCGAGACCCACCAGAGAAAGATAAGGACACAGAGACTGAGTCACAGAGATGAATAGAGAGAAAGGGCAAAGAAAGGAAATGAGAGGGTCAGAGCTGTCTGAGACTTGCTAAGGGGTGAGGACAAAAGCAAAGATGGGCAGACTGAGCAAAGACCCAGAGAGCATGACAGGGACCTACAAACCCGTGGGCAGCTGAGATCTGCCACTGCCCTCAGTACCTAAACCTGGGAAGTACTGAAAGCCAAGAATGCTTGAGGTTCTTTCTGCCAGTTTGGTTAAGTTGTGACCTTGATTTGGAATTGTGATTTGAAAGATCTCGACACCGGTTCTAGATTTGTGACCATGTTTCTGAATCCCCCAGTCCTCTTTCTTTGGCCCACAGTGGCCATGGCACAAAGCAGTAAGCAAAATCATTCTTTTTTCATTCATTCATTCAACAACCATTGAGTATTCACTATGTGCCAGGCATTATTCTGGGTGCCAGGGAGACGACAGCAGCAAACAAAGTACATGCACCCACGCAGCTTTCAGCCTGGTTGGTGGACAAATAAATATATAATGTCAAGTAGTGTTAAGTGCTAAGAAGAGAAATTAAGCAAAGATGAGAGGACAGAGTAATTGAGGTTGCTGATAATGGCAGGCTAGGTTATTCAGACCAACATTCCCACTAAAAGCAACTAAAAATGTTGGATGCATTTTTTTAAATCTTGAAAGCATTGCGCTGGCACGGTGGCCTGTGCCTGTAGTTCCAGCTACCTAGGAGGCTGAGGCAGGAGGACCCCTCGAGGCCAGGAGTTCGAGGCTGTAGTGCACAATGAATATGCTTGTGAATAGCCACTGCATTCCAGCCTGGGTAAGACCCTGTCTCTAAAAGAATTTCTGTAACTTAAAAAAACAAAACAAAACAAACAAACAAAAAAACCACTGAAGGCTCACAGGATTTATCAGGCTGTAACTGATAGAAAATTGGGAACTCAGAGAAGTAATCAGAGTACTTCTACCCTAAGGGAATTTTATAACCCTGGCAAATTTAAACTTTTATTTGGATGGCTTCTTAGATGAAAAGAATACAAAAAAAAAAAAAAATCTAGGGCCCACCAAGGTGGGGAGTCCACATTGAGCTGAGAAAGCAATGGCTATGCCTCCAGGGTAAGGAGGAACTAGAAGTAAATTGGCCCTGGTTTGTTACTCGGCAGCCTATTCCATGGGTGGTCCAAAAGACCTCAAGTTGTGGACTTAAAGTCCCCAACTGGAAGTATTTTTAAGCTCTTGATGACAACACACAGAGAATTCTCTCTGGTGAAAATAATCTTCATTAAAGGCCTTAAATTTTCCTGTAAACATTTTTTCCCCAAGGAAAGTGGGTAGCACACAGATATAACCAAGTACACAAAGTACCAAGAGCAAGAACTAGCAGAAATAAGAGACACTATAAACAGACCCACTAATCTTTGTGATTTTAGAACTATCAGAGGGACATAAAACAATGTGGTTTGTTCATATAAAATATAAGATTGCCATTGTTTTGCAATGGTAAGGGAACAAGAAACTATAAAAAATTATCTAGGTGCTTTCAAAATGACAAAAACTCTAAAAGAGGATTAAAAATAAAAGCAACAGCTGAGTAGAGACATAGTGAACCAGAACATAGATCAATAGAAGTTATCCACAATTCACCATAAGAGACAAAGCAGGAAACATGTAAAAGAGGTTAAGTGGCATGGAGTGTAGAGTGTAAGAGTTTTATCTATATTTATTCTGAGTCCCAAAAGAGGGGAGAAAGAGAATATGGCAGAAAGAATATTTAAGAAAATAATGGCAGATTTTTCAAATTTTCCAAAATTGAGGAGAGAATCTAATTCAAAGATTCAAGAAGCTTAATGAATCATAAGTATAAAGAAATCTACACTTAGAAACATCATTGTATTAACATGTGTGGAGTCCTGACAAAATAAGTAAGCAACAAGGAAGGGGTCCCAGGTTGGGGAAAACAATTGTTCTGAGAGATGGCTAATTACAGACAACAGGCTGGCACAACATCCTGTTCCCAAATACCTCACTCTGCATGTAACTTCAGCAGCATAAACTCATCCCTCTAGTTCCTGCCTCTTTGCAAATAGCCACTTCTCTGCTGTGCTGCCCATTGCAATCTTGCAACGTATCTTCATACTTTCTCTAATAAATCTGCTTTTCTTTACCTATGACTGTCTCAGTAAATTCCTTTAATGCCCGCAACACTGGCCCCAGCAGTTGCACCCGCAACAGTATGTTTGCAGAACACTAAAGACAAAGAGATCTCAACAGCAGCTAGAGAAAAAAGACAGATGTCCTTTCAAAAATCAATAGTTGGAGGGCCAGGTGTGGTGTGCCTCACATCTATTATCCCAGCACTCTGGGAAGCCTCTGAGGCAAGAGGATTGCTTAAGGCCAGGAGTTTGAGACCAAACTAGGCAACATAGCAAGGCTGTCTCTACAAAAATTCTTTAAAAATCTTAGTCAGGCATGGTGGCACAGCCATAGTCCCAGCTACTCACTTAGGAGGCTGAGGCAGGAGAATCATTTGAGCCCAAGTGGTCACGGCTGCAGTAAGCCGTGACTGCACCACTGCACCCTAGCCTTGGCAATAGAGTGAGACCTTGTCTTAAAAAAGAAATTCACTGCAAGTTGTTATACAACCCCCTACTGCTAAATTGGATTGGCTTTTTAAAAAATAAATAATTTGTATAACAACTGACATTGTTATAAGAGTAACAATGGAATCTAGAATAAGATCAATGTGCTGATAGAAAATAACTATCAATTTAATATCCAGTAAAATATGTATATATACATATATTTTTTGAGATGGAGTCTCACTCTGTCACCCAGGCTGGAGTGCAATGGCATGATCCCAGCTCACTGCAACCTCTGCCTCCTGAGTTTAAGCAATTCTCCTGCCTCAGCCTCCTGAGTAGCTGGGACTACAGGCATGTGCGCCACCATGCTCGGCTAATTTTTGTATTTTTAATAGAGACAGGGTTTCACCATGTTGGCCAGGCTGGTCTTGAACTCCTGAGCTCAAGCGATGCACCAGCCTCAGCCTCCCAAAGTGCTAGAATTACAGGCATGAGTCACCATGCCCAGCCAGTGAAAATATATTTCAAGAATGATGTCGACATGTTCCAATTGTTCTATACATACATACATACATATGTATGCATGCTGTTTGATAGCATTTTACCCACAGTAGAATTTGTTTTAAAATTGGAGTCAGTCCTCTCAAACCCTGCCGTTGCTTTATCAACTAAGTTTATGTAATATTCTAAATATTTTGTTTGTCATTTCAACAGGGTTCACAGCATCTTTACCAGGAGTAGACTCCATCTCAAGAAACCGCTTTCTTGGCCGGCACAGTGGCTCACATCTGTAACCCTAGCACTTTGGGAGGCCAAGGCGGGCAGATCACGAGGTCAGGAGTTTGAGAACTGCCTGACCAACATGGTGAAACCCCTTCTCTACTAAAAATACAAAAATTAGCAGGGTGGTGTGCATCTGTAATCCCAGCTAGTCAGGAGGCTGAGGCAGGAGAATCGCTTGAAACCAGGAGGTGGAGGTTGCAATGAGCCAAGATCACACCACTGCACTCCAGCCTGAGTGACAGGGCAAGACTCCATCTCAAAAGAAAAAAAACAAAACAAAACAAAAAAAAACCACTTTTTTTCCTCATCCATAAGGAGCAACTCTTCACGTGTTCAAATTTCATTATGAGATTGCCAAAATTCAGTCAATTCAGTAGTAGAATCTTCAGGCTCTACTTCAAATTCCAGTTCCCTTGCTATTTCCAACACATCTGCTGTGACTTTTTCCACTGAGGTCTTGAACTTCTCTCAAAGTCATCATGACAGCTGGAATCAACTTCTTCCAAATTCCTGTTAACGTTGATTTTGGACCTCCTCCCATGAATCACAAATGTTCTTAATGGCATCTAGAGTGGTGAATCCTTTCCAGAAGGTTTCCAATTGACTTTGACCAGATCCATCAAAGAAATCACTATCTATGGCAGCCATGCCCTTATAAAGTATATTTCTGAAATAATAAGACGTGAAAATTAAAATTACTTCTTGATGCATGGGCTGTAAAAGTTGTGTTAACAGGCATGAAAATTACACTAATTTTCTTTTTCTTTTTTTTTTTTTTTGAGACAGAGTGTCACTGTCACCCAGGCTGGAGTGCAATGGCAGATTCTCGGTTCACTGCAACCTCCATCTCCCAGGCTCAAGCGATTCTCCTGCCTCTCAGCCTCCCGAGTAGCTGGGATCACAGGTGCGTGCCACCATGCCCAGCTAATTTGTTGTATCTTTAGTAGAGATGGCTTCACCATGTTAGTCAGGCTGGTCTTGAACTCCTGACCTCGTGATCCGCCCATCTCGGCCTCCCAAAGTGCTGGGATTGCAGGTGTAAGTGCTGGCCGCACCCGGCCAACTCTAATCTTGTACCTCTCCGTCAGAGCTCTTGCGTGACCAGATATATTGTTAATGAGCAGTAATATTTGGAAAGAAATAATTTTTTTGAGCAGATCTCAACAATGGGCTTAAAATATTCAGTAAACCATGAAGTAAACAGATGTGTTGTATTCAAGCTTTGTTGTTCTATTTCTTGAGCATAGGCCTAGTAGATTTTGCAAAATTCTTAAGGGCCCTAGAATTTTCAGAATGGCAAATGAGCATTGGCTTCGATTAAAGTCATCAGCTGCATGAACCCCTAAAAAGAGAGTCAGACTGTCCTTTGGAACTTTGAAGCCAAGTATTGAATTTTCCTCTCCAGCTATAAAAGCCCTAAATGGCATGTTCTTTTCATAGAAGGCTGTAGGCTGTTTCATGTACATTGAAAATCTGTTGTTTAGTATAGCTGCCTTCATCGATTATCTTAGCTAAGCCTTCTGGATAACTTTCTGCAGCTTCTCCATCAGCACTTGCTGCTTCACCTTGCACTTGTTTTTTTTTTTTTTTTTCTTTTCCTGAGACAGAGTCTCACTCCGTTGCCCAGGCTGGAGTGCAGTGGTGCAATCTCAGCTCACTGCAATCTCCGTCTCCTGGGTTCAAGTAATTTTCCTGCCTTAGCCTCCCAAGTAGCTGGGATTACAGGTGCATGCCACCATGCCCAGCTAATTTTTGTATTCTTAGTAGAGACAGTGTTTCACCATGTTGGCCAGGCTGGTCTGAAACTCCTGACCTCGTGATCCACCCACCTTAGCCTCCCAAAGTCCTGGGATTACAGGCATGAGCCACCGCGCCTGGCCTCACCTTGCACTTCTATATTATAGAGATAGCTTCTTTCCTTAAACCTCATGAACCAACCTTTGCTAGCTTCCAACTTTTCTTCTGCAGCTTCCTTACCTCTCTTAGCCTTCGTAGAATTGAAGAGAGTTAAGGCCTTGCTCTGGATTAGGCTTTGGCTTAGGGAAAAACCGTGGCTGGTTTTGATCTTCTATCCAGACCACGAAAACTTTCTTCATATCAGCAATAAGGCTGTTTGGCTTTCTTATGATTCATCCATTCACTGGAGTAACGCGTTTCATTTCCTTCAAGAACTTTTCCTTCGCATTTCCACCTTGGCTAAAGGCAAGAGGCCTTGCCTTTGGCCTGTCTCAGCTTCTAACTTGCCTTCCTCGCTGAACTTAATCATTTTTAGCTTTTGATATAAAGTAAAAGACATGTGACTCTTCCTTTCACTTAAATGCTTAGAGGCCACTGTAGAGTTATCAGTTGGCCTAATTTTAATACTGTTGTGTCTCAGGAAATGAGGAGGCCCAAGGAGAGGGAGAAAGACAAGGGAAAGGCCAGTTGGTATAAAAGTCACAACACACACAACATTTACAGATTAAGTTCACCATCTGATATGGATGTGGTTCATGGCATCCCAAAACAATTACAATAGCAACATCAAAGATCACTAATCACTAACCACCTGGGCGCGGTGGCTCACACCTGTAATCCCAGCACTTTGGGAGGCCATGGCAGGCAGATCACAAGGTCAGGAGTTCGAGACCAGCCTGACCAACATGATGAAACCCTGTCTCTACTCAAAATACAAAAATTAGCCAGGCACAGTAGCACATGCCTGTGATCCCAGCTATGCTGGATGAGGCATAAGAATCGCTTGATTGCAGGCGGCAGAGGTTGCAGTGTGCCGAGATTACGCCACTGCACTCCAGCCTGGGCGACAGACAGACTCTGTCTTGAAGAAATGAAGAAAAAAGAAGAAAGGAAGGAATGAAGGAAGGAAGGAAGGAAGGAAGGGAGGGCAGGCGGGCAGGAGGGCAGGAAGGAAGGAAGGAAGGAATGGAGGGAGGGAGGAAGGAGGGAAGGAAGAAGGAAGGAAGGAAGAGAAGAGGGAAGGAGGGCAGGAAGGAAGGGAGGAGGGAAGGGAGGGAGGAAGGAAAGAAGAAAGGAAGGAAGGGAGGGAGGGAGGGAGGGAAAGAAGAAAGAAGGAGGAGGAGGAGGAGCAACCAGCCAGAAAATCCAGCTGGCCTAACTTTAATACCAGAATCTGACAAGGAGAGTATGATAGGCCAAAAAGGGAATCTACATTTTGTTTTTTCCCATGGTGACTTCTTTACAATATGAAACGTTTTTCAAGAAAGAATTTGGGCGAGCCCACACTTTGCGGGTTTCTGGAGCATGTTGTGGTCTGCATCTTGGGTTATCTGGCATTGGCTGTAGGCACAGGGAGGAGCAGGGACAAAGGAGCATGTTTGGCACATTTGAGGAACAGACAGAAAACCAACATGGCTCGAAGGAGCCTAATGAATGACAGCGAGAGGGACTCCAAAAGAAGGCATAGAGACAAGGGAAAAATTTTATAAGGCCCGGCGGCCACAGTGAGAGCCTGCTTTTGTATTCTAAGAGGAAAGGGAAGCCATTGAAAGACTCTCTATGTAAAGCAAGCTAGAAGCTTGTTCGGGTGAATGCAGGCAGCTGTGCCAATAGGAAAAAGCTACCTGGGGACCAGGCATGTTCAACATGGAGGCTCTATCTTTCCTTTTCTTTGTCGACCACGTGTACAGTAAAGAAGCAGGCAGGTCAGGCGCGGTGGCTCACGCCTGTAATCCCAGCACTTTGGGAGGCAGAGGCGGGTGGATCATGAGGTCAGGATACCTAGACCATCCTGGCCAACATGGTGAAACCCCGTCTCTACTAAAATACAAAAAATTAGCCGGGCGTAGTGGTGCATACCTGTAATCCCAGCTACTCCGGAGGCTGAGGCACGGGAATCTCTCGAACCTGGGAGGCGAAGGTTGCAGTGAGCCGAGATGGGGCCACTGCACTCCAGCCTGGCGACACAGGGAGACTCTGTCTCAAACAAACAAAAAAAAAGAGCAGACAACATGGTGCCGGCCAGGTAGAGAACCCATCTGCATGATAAAAGATGAGGGTGGGAGCAGCCAGCTCCTTTGCACGCTATGCAAATGATACACCTGGTCCCACCAATCTCTCATCCTCTATGTAAATCAAACACCACCTCCCCAGGCTCGCCTATAAAACCCCGTTCATTTCACCACGGAACCGGAAGACCCATTTGGGAGCCCCTCCCTTTCTGCAAGAGAGAGAGCTATTCTCTTTCTTTCACCTATTAAACCTCCACTCTTAACTTCAAAAAAAAAAAAAAAGAAAAGAAAAGAAAGAAAAAGAAAGACCTTCTATGTGTAAAAGAGCTAACGAGGCCAGAATTCAAAACCTGCTTCATATCTTTGCTGTGTATCTTGGGCACTCACTGTGTCACTCTGATCTTGGGTTCTTCCAAGTGTGGAAAGAGGGGAAAGAGAGAAACATAATCCAGAAAGGAGATCCAAGAGAGGCTGTCCCCCATCTTATGCCCCCTGCTCAGTAGATTCCAAAAGTAGGGCTGAGAGATTCTCTCAAAGAGGCTGAGTGAAGTGATCGCAAAGAGCCTTTTTATGCCTCCCACAGAGAACTCCCACCTTTCATTCCTTGATCCAGTGGTTTATGACCTACATCAAAACTCCTCTTCAGGATTGGAGGGAGGGACTGGGCATCCCGGGCTCCCTGAAGATACCCTGTCTCTTCTCTCTTTTTTGATACCTTGCTGGTGATACAGCTTGGAACACAGCAGGACTTCATAACCTGGGGCCTGACTGCAGGGGTCAGAAGTTTCCCTGAAATTGTATATAAAGGTTTGTCCGCATGCGTTTTTCTCAAGGGAAAAAAATGTATAGCTGTCATCAGATTCTCAAAGGGTTAGTCCACTTGCAAAGGACAGACCCCAATTCAAATTGGCTGAATTTTAAAAAGGGGGTTCATGGCCAGGCATGGTGACTCACACCTGTAATCCCAGCACTTTGGGAGGCTGACGTGGGCAGATCGCTGGAGGTCAGGAGTTCGAGACCAGCCTGGCCCCCGTCTCTACTAAAAATACACACAAAAAAATTAGCCAGGAGTGGTGGTGTGTGCCTGCAGTCCCAGTTACTCGGGAGGCTGAAGCAGGAGACTCGCTTGAACCTAGGAGGCAGAGGTTACAGTGAGCTCAAATCGTGCCACTGCATTCCAACCTGGGTGATAGAATGAGAGTCTGTCTCAAAAAAAAAAAAAAATTGTGGGAGATTCATTGAATGTATTGCCTCATGTAGCTGAAAAGTCATGGCTAGCCTAGAACTTCAGGCAGGACTAGATCCAGGCACTCAAACGATGTCGTGGAGAATGTGCCTCTGCATCTCTGAGTCCTCATTCCCTCTGAGTCGTCTTCACATAGGCTGTTCCCTCATGCTGGAAATATGACCATCAGTATCGTCAGGCTCACATCCAACCCCCTTAGCAACTTTGGCTTAATTCTGTGCTTTGGCCCAGTTTTGCTCACGTGACCATCTTTGAACCAGTCGATATGGCCAGAGATTGTAAATTCTCTGATTAACCAAGTCTGGGTCCTCTGAATCTGAGAGGACCCAGTGTATCCAAAGAGATATCTCCAGGAAGCACACATGGGTTATTTGGAGAGAAGAGTGGTTCTGCAACCAAAAATAGAGATGCCTTTGTAGGAATCAAAGGTTGCATTGGGCGGGGCGCGGTGACTCACCCCTGTAATCCCAGCATTTTGGGAGGCTGAGGTGGGTGGATCATTTGAGCCCAGGAGTTTGAGACCAGCTTGGGCAACATGGCAAAACCCAATCTCTACAAAAAAAATGCAGAAATTAGCTGGGCATGTTAGTGTGTGTGTCTGTGGTCCTAGTTACACGGGAGGCTGAGGTGGGAGGATTGCTTGAGCCAGCGAGGCAGAGGTTGAAGTGAGCTGAGATGGCACCACGGCACCCCGGCCTGGGTGACAGAGTTGAGACCCTGTCTCACACACACGCACACACACACACACACACACACACACACACACACAAAGTTGCATTGTTTTTTGTTGCCACCATAGCAAATTACCACAAACTTAGTGACTTAAAACAATGCAATTTTTTTTTTTTTTTTTTTTTTTTTTTTTTTGAGACAGAGTCTCGCTCTTCTTGCCTAGGCTGGAGTGCAATGGCACAATCTCGGCTCACTGCAACCTCTGCCTCCCGGGGTCAAACAATTCTTCTGCCTCAACCTCCAAAGTAGCTGGAATTACAGGCACCCACCACCACACCTGGCTAATTTTTGTATTTTAATAGCGACGAGGTTTCACCATGTTGGCCAGGTTGGTCTCGAACTCCTGACCTCAGGTGATCTGCCCACCTCAGCCTCCCAAAGTGCTGGGATTACAGGCATGAGCCACCGAGCCCGGCCATCTGGTGCAAATTCATTATCTTATAGTTCTGTAGTTCAGAAGTCCAACATGGGTCTCATTGGGCTAAAATCAAGATGGCAGCAGGGCTGCATTTTTTCTGGAGGCTCTAGGGGCAAATCTGTTCAATTGTCCTTTCCAGTTTCTAAAGGCTGCCGTGGCCGATAGCACCTTCCATTTTCAAAGTCAGCAGTGTAGCATTTTTCTAACCCTGCTTCCAGGGGTCCCACATGTTTTTCTGATTCTTTCCTTCTGGCCTCCCTCTTCCACTTGGAAGGATTCTGACTGCAAAGGGTATGCCTATGCCTGTGTACTCTAGGCTACTTTCCTTATTTTTATTTTTATTTTTTTTTTAGATGGAATCTTGCTCTGTTGCCCAGGCTGGAGTGCAGTGGCACAATCTCAGCTCACTACAACCTCCGCCTCCCAGGTTCAAGCGATTCTCCTGCCTCAGCCTCCCAAGTAGCTGGGAGTACAGGCGTGTACCACCATGTCTGGCTAATTTTTTGTGTTTTTAGTGGAGACGGGGTTTCACCATGTTAGCCAGGATGGTCTTGATCTCCTGACCTCATGATCTGCCTGCCTCCGCCTCCCACAGTGCTGGGATCACAGAAGTGAGCCACCGCACCCGTCCTACTTTCCCTATCTTAACGTCAGCTGATTAGCAACCTTAATTCCGCCAGCTGCCTTACTTCCTCTTTGCTATGTAATCAAACATATTCACGGGCTCTGGGGATGAGGACATCTTTGGGGAGCAATTATTCCGCCTACCCTAGGGAATGTATGTGCTAAGGAGGCACCTACGAAATAGTCACCACAGCATGACTCATGGCTTAGGAGCAAGGTTAGAGTTAGCAGGGATTGAGAAGTGGAAGGGAAGGGAAGGGAATTCGTATTTAATTGAACATACACTACTTGTCAGACACTGCTCTTGGAACTTTTTTTTTTTTTTTTTTTTGAGACAGAATCTCACTCTATCACCCAGACTGGAGTGCAGTGGCATGATCTCAGCTCACTGCAACCTCCGCCTCTGGGGTTCAAGTAATTCTCCTGCCTCAGCCTCCCGAGTAGCTGATATTGCAGGTGCCCACCACCATACCCAGCTAATTTTTGTATTTTTGGTAGAGACGGGGTTTCGCCATGTTGCCCAGGCTGGTCTCGAATTCCTGACCTCAGGTGATTCACTCACCTCAGCTTCCCAAAGTGCTGGGATTACAGGCGTGAGCCACCATGCCCAGCCTGCTCTTGGAACTTTACAAACATTATAATTTACTTTGATGACAACCCTATTAAATATAAATGAGTATCCCCATTATACATATGAGGAAACAGAGGTTCCAAATGAAAGAATGGACTTGTCAAGTGACACAGTTAGCTGGTGGCAGTAGCAGGATTTGAATTCAGGCCTGTCTGCCATGAAGGACATTTAAAATAAGGCCCTATGTTTATGTTCATAGTATGCATGGATGTATACATTCATACATGTTTCTTCCTTTCATAAAATCATTTTTATGCCGGGCGCAGAGGCTCACACCTGTAATCACAGCACTTTGGGAGGCCGAGGTGGGAGGATCACTTGAGCCCAGGAGTTCAAGACTGAACTGGACAACATGGCAAGACCCCATCTCTACATAAAAAAAAAAAAAAGCAAAAATTAGCTGGGCGTGGTGGCGCACATCTGTAGTCCCAGCTACTGGGGAGTCTGAGGTGGGAGGATTACTTGAGCCCAGGAGTTTGAAGCTGCAGTGAGCCATGATCTTGCCATAGCACTCCAGTCTGGGTGACAGAGCAAGACCCTATCTCAAAAAAAAAAAAAAAAAAAAAGAAAAAGAAAAGCAAAGAAAAAAAGAAAATTACTTTTAAATTGTGCAAATAATATATGCAAAGACTTTCCTTGCTTCTTAAAAAAAAGTGTTACAGACAAAGCTAAAATTCTCTTTGGTCACCTCTCTCTCATCTAGATCTCTTCCCTAGAAGTAACCATTATTATTGGTTTATGGCTGATCCTTCTGGATCCTTGTGTAAAAGTGAGTGCATGCTGCATGTGTGTGTGTGCATGTATGTGTGTGCATGTGTGTGTGTGCGTGTGTGGTAATATAGTATATGCATAGTATTGTATAGTAAATGAGTAGTATTGTTTTGAGCAAGCATATGAGTATCTTTTAACATAAATGGGATCCTACTGTACATATTGTTCTGCAGCTTGCTTTTTTAACTCAACAATATGTCTTGGAAATCTATCCAGATTTATTTAAAGAGCTTGTCCTCTTCCTTTTAAAAACTGCAGTAGTATTCTGTAGAACTCGGCGTTTCTTTGTCCGCTCTCCTATTGCTGGACATTTGGGTTATTCTTGGTTTCTTTGCTCTCATAAACAATGTTGCTATGAACATCTTTACACGAGTTTCCTTGGAGACATGTCTAATAAGGAGAGTTAGAATTATCAAGTTATATGAATGTATTCATTTTAATTTTAATAAACAATTCCTGGAACTGTCAAGTATTTCTACATAATAAATAACAAAAACTCAGCAACTTCATGTGTTCTTGATCTAGCCAGGCTTTTCTGTTTCTTTGTTTATTTGTTTTTTGTTTTGTTTTGTTTTGAGGCAGAGTCTCTCTCTGTCGCCCAGGCTGGAGTGCAATGGCACAACCTCGGCCCACTGCAGCCTCTGCCTCCTGGGTTCAGGTGATTCTCCTGCCTCAGCTTCCCAAGTAGCAGGGACTACAGGCATGCACCACCATGCCTGGCTAATTTTTGTATTTTTAGTAGAGACAGGGTTTCACTATATGTTGGCTAGGCTGGTTTTGAACTCCTGACCTCAAGTGATCCACCTGCCTCGGTCTCCCAAAGTGCTGGGATTAGAGGTGTGAGCCACTGTGCCCAGCCTAGCCAGACTTTTTGAGGGCTGCTCTGCTTGAAGCTGCAGGTCTGGCTGACTCCAGTCATCTCATTCCAGGGCCCGGGCTGAGGGAAGGTCGGCTGCCAGGGAGAGTTTCTCATGGTGATGGTGGGGGCACAAGCGGATGAGAGGCAGATGCAAAGCTTCTGAAGGCCTAGACTCAGACGCTGGTGCGTGCACCCACATGCCATTGGCCAAAGCAAGTCAAGTCAACTGTGCAGAGTTAAAGGGCAAGGAGGCACCCTCCACACGCGGCGAGGCCATGGCAAGGGTGTGGGGCCATCGGTAGACACTGATTTTCACTTTTTGTGTGTGTGTTTGTGACAGGGTCTCACTCTGTTGCCCAGGCTGGAGTGCAATGGCGCAATCTTGACTCACTGCACCCTCTGCCTCCCAGGTCCAAGTGCTTTTTGTGCTTCAGCCTCCCAGAGTAGCTGGGAATACAGGCACCCACCACCACACCCAGCTAATTTGGTATTTTTAGGAGAGATGGGGTTTTGCCATGTTGACCAGGCTGGTCTCCAACTCCTGACCTCAGGTGATCCGCCTGCCTCAGCCTCCCAAAGTTCTGGGATTACAGGCGTGAGCCACCGCACCCAGCCTGATTTTCTTTCTGCTGGTAATGGGACAGGGGACCTGCTTCCCTACATTCTCATCAATGCTTTTTTTTTTTTTTTTTTTTTGAAGCTGAGCCTCTCTCTTTTTCTCTCTTTTGCCCAGGCTGCAGTGCAGAGGTGTGATCTCGCCTCACCACAACCTCCACCTCCCATATTCAAGCGATTCTTCTGCCTCAACCTCCCAAGTAGCTGGGATTACAGGAGTGAGCCACTGGCCCGGCCCATCTCATCAATGCTTAATACACCAGTTAACTTAGGTTTTGCCAGTCCTATGGGGGGAATATATATTGATTTCCTCTCCCTTCCCAAAGGCTACTACTGTCAGCTAAAACGCAGCATGAAGTAGAGGGAAAGTACCAGGTGGAAGAGCCCGCCACTCCCAGTAACTTTTTTTTTTTTTTTTTTTTTGTGGAGACAGGGTCTCACTCTGTTGCCCAGGCTGGAGTGCAGTGATGTGATCACAGCTCATTGCAGCCTCAACCTCCCGGGTGTAAGAGGTCCTCCACCTCAGCCACCTGAGCACACATGTATCACCACGCCTGGCTAATTTTTCTGATTCTTTGCAGAGATGGGGGTCTCCCTATGTTTCCCAGGCTGGGTTTCAAACTCCTGGGCTCAAGCTATCCTCCCGCCCCAGCTTTCCCAAGTGCTAAAATTACAGGTCACTCTGGCTCGAAAAAATAAAAATAATAAAATTATTAGTCAATAAGTCAGGAGTGGCTAGGCGTGGTGGCTCACGCCTGTAATCCCAGCATTTTGGGAGGCTGAGATGGGCAGATCACTTGAACCCAGGAGTTCGAGACCAGCCTGGGCAACACGGTGAAACGCTGTCTCTACAAAAAATACAAAAATTAGCTGGGTATGGTGGTGGGTACCTGTAATCCCAGCTACATGGGAGACTAAGGCAAGAGAATCACTTGAACCAAGGAAGCAGAGGTTGCAGTGAGCTAAGATTGCACCGCTGCACTCCAGCCTGGGTGACAGAGACTCTGTCTTAATAATAATAATAATAATAATAAAATTATTAGTCAATAAGGCAGGAGTGGCCAGAAGTGGTGGCTTACACCTGTAATCCCAGTACTTTGGGAGGCCAAAGCGGGTGAATAACTTGAGCCCAAGGGGCTTGAGCCCAAGAGTTTGAGACCAGCCAGGGCAACATAACAAAACTCCATCTGTACAAAAAAATACAAAAATAGCTGGGCATGGTGGCAGGCCCCTGTAGCCCCAGCTACTTAGGAGGCTGAGGTGGGAGGATCTCTTGAACACAGGAGGTGGAAATTACAGTGAGCTGAGATTGTGCCACTGCACTCCAGCCTGGGCGACAGAGTGAGACTCTGTCTCAAATAAGTAAGTAAATAAATAAATAAATAAATAAATAAATAAATAAATAATAAAATAAGGCAGGGCCGGGCACAGAAGCGCATACCTGTAATCCCAGCACTTTGGGAGGCTGAGTCGGGCAAATCATCTGAGGTCAGGAGTTCGAGACCAGTCTGGCCAACATGGCGAAACCCCATCTCTACTAAAAATACACAAATTAGCCAGGTATGGTGGTACAGGCCTGTAGTCCCAGCTACTCAGGAGGCTGAGGCAGGAGAATCGCTTGAACCTGGGAGGCGGAGGTTGCAATGAGCTGAGGTTGTGCCACTGCACTCCAGCCTGGGCAACAGAGCAAGACTCTGTCTCTAAAAATAAAAAATAAAATAAAATAATAAATAAAATAAAAAATTAAGGTAGGAGTGAAATGAAAACAGGCTGCAGGTAAGGCAGCATCCCCATATCACACGTACTCCATTAATTTTTAATAGTTAAGTTGTTTTCAGATTTGGCTATAATAAATGATTCTATGAGATACATCTCTGTGCATATATTTTTGTCTACCTCTCTGATGATTTCCTGCATATAAGTTCCTGTGAGTTGAATTGCTGGGTCATTAACAAAACTTTTCCGCAGAAGCTAAAGCAATTTTCACATTAACTGTTTCATTTAGTTCCTTTTATAAAGCCCAAAGGCATAGCATTAAAACAGCTCAGTGATTCCTTCCTCTGCCCATCAAATGAGCAACAAATGTTTTAAGGTTCTACCGAATGCTAGAGAGAGTGCAGCCAAACAGACATTCATGCTGATACTCAGTTGTCAGAAGGTAAATTGCTACCACCATTTTGGAAAGCAATTTGATGGAAGGTGTCAAATATAGGAACAATGCCCACGCCCTGAAAATATCCCATGCCTGGGAATTCACCTGAAAGTCAGAGGCTTACAAACAAAGAGGTTCGTCATGATATTATTTATCATAGTTTTTATTTATTTATTTTTATTTATCATTTATTTTTTGAGATGGAGTCTCCCTCTTGTCACCCAGGCTGGAGTGCAGTGGTGTGATCTCGGCTCACTGCAATCTCTGCCTCCCAGTTTCAAGTGATTCTCCTGCCTCAGCCTCCTGAGTAGCTGGGATTACAGGCGCACGCCACCACACTCAGCTACTATTTGTATTTTTAGTAGACATGGGGTTTCGCCATGTTGGCCAGGCTGGTCTTGAACTCCTGACCTCAGGTGATCCGCCCACCTCAGCCTCCCAAAGTGCTGGGATTACAGGTGTGAGCCACTGTGCTCGGCCTTTATTTTTATTTTTTATTTTTATTTCTTTTTTGGACAGAGTCTTGCTCTGTCACCCAGGCTGGAGTGTAGTGGTACCATCTCAGCTCCCTGCAACCTCCACCTCCCGGGTTTAAGCGATTCTCCTACCTCAGCTTCCCAAGCAGCTGGGACTATAGGCACGCACCACCAAACCTGACTGATTTTTGTATTTTTAGTGGAGACGGGGCTTTACCATGTTAGCCAGGCTGGCCTCAAACTCCTGAGCTCAAGAGATCCACCCGCCTCGGCCTCCCAGAGTTCTGGGATTACAGGCATGAGCCACCATGCCAGGCCTAGTTTTTGAAAAATAAAATTACCAGAGTATCCAACTAGAAAGGAATGGTTAAATTAACCATGCTGTATCCACTCAACAGAATATTACACAGCCATTTAAAACGACATGTTAAAGAATATATGTACGAGTTGGCCAGGCGCGGTGGCTCAAGCCTGTAATCCCAGCACTTTGGGAGGCCGAGACGGGCGGATCACGAGATCAGGAGATTGAGACCATCCTGGCTAACACGGTGAAACCCCATCTCTACTAAAAAATACAAAAAACAACTAGCTGGGCGAGGTGGCGGGCGCCTGTAGTCCCAGCTACTCGGGAGGCTGAGGCAGAAGAATGGCGTAAACTCAGGAGGCGGAGCTTGCAGTGAGCTGAGATCCGGCCACTGCACCCCAGCCTGGGCGACAGAGCGAGACTCCCTCTCAAAAAAAAAAAAAAAGAATATATGTACGAGCATGAAAATGCTGATAAGGTAATGTTCAGTGAACAAAAGCAGAGTGCAGACATTTTATGAAGTATGAATTTAGATGTTAAAGACTCCATAGACTCTTAAGGGGGGACTGTATTTGGAAGGTGAGGGTATGGAACTTTTTCTGCCTTTCTCTGTTTTCCGCCTGTTCTCTCGTGATCATTGCAGCAGACAGAATAAAAATGCTCAAGTCCTGATCCCTGGGACCGATCAATGTATTATCTTAACATGGCAGAAGGGACTTTGCAGGTATGACTAAGTCAAGAATCTTGAAATGGGGAAGATATCCTGAATTGTCACGGTGGCCCCAATGGAATCACAGGGACCTTCTAAGAGGGAGGGGGGAAGATCAGAGTCAGAGAAAGCAGCATGACCATGCAAGGGAAACAGAAGCATTCCTTGACCACCCCCACACTCCCAACCTCACAGGACACGCAACAGCACTGTGGCTTGACTGTTCGGCTACTGCGCACTCAAACCCCTTATGCAGATGGACAGGTGCAGGATCGAGGGCAAGCACTTTTTGGGCTCCAGCCCCATGGTAGCTTCTAGGGGCAGGTGCCTGTGACCCCCAAAGCCCCAGTGGGCATGCCACAGTGTCCTTTTACCTCTGCCATCTGCAGACGGCTTAAATGTTAACCAGCTCAGTGCCCTCTTGGTACCCGGGTTCTTGTCAGGTGCTGGTCACAGAATCAGGTCACACACAAACTTGAAGGATGGTGAATGTAAGGGTTTTATTGAGTGGTGGAGGTGGCTCTCAGTGGGATGGATGTGGAGCTGGAAAGGGGATGGAGTGGGAAATGATCTTCCCCTGGAGTTCAGCTGTCCCTCAGCCAACGTCCTCTCCAACCATCCCCAGCCAAACTCCTCTCAAAGTTCAGACGCTCCTTCTATTCTCTCCTCCTCTGCCGTGCTGCTCTTCTGCTCTACTGTTCACCTGCTTGTCTGCTCATCTGCTGGTGGAGCCTGGGGTTGCCATAGCAGCTATAGAAAACTAATATAACCATGCATTTTGAAAAAGTGGGCCAGGCATGCTGGCTTACACCTGTAATCCCAGAACTTTGGGAAGCTGAGGTGGAGGATTGCTCAAGCCCAGGAGTTTGAGACCAACCCAGGCAACATGGTGAGACCCTGTCTCTACAAAAAATTAGCTGGGTGTGGTGGTATGTGCTTGTAGTCCCAGCTACTTGGGAGGCTGAGGTGGGAGACTGGCTTGAGCCTGGGAGGTCAAGGCTGCAGCGAGCCATGATCATGCCATTGCACTCTAGCCTGGGCAACAGAGCAAGACCCTGTCTCAAAAAAATAAGAAGTGCTATCACTTTTTTGTGTAGTTTCTGTTTAAATCTTTTTTTTTTTTTTTTTGAGACGGAGTCTTGCTCTGTCACCCAGGTTAGAGTGCAGTGGTGCGATCTTGGCTCACTGCAAGCTCCACCTCCCGGGTTCAAACCATTCTCCTGCCTCAGCCTCCCAAGTAGCTGGGACTACAGGTGCTCGCCACCACGCCCGGCTAATTTTTTGTATTTTTAGTAGAGATAGGGTTTCACCATGTTAGCTAGGATGGTCTCGATCTCCTGACCTCGTGATCTGCCCACCTTGGCCTCCAAAAGTGCTGAGATTACAGGTGTGAGCCACCATGCCTGGCCTTTTTTTTTTTTTTTAGACAGAATTTTGCTCTTGTCGCCTAGGCTGGAGTGCAATGGGGTGATCTTGGCTAGCCTCTTGAGTACCTGGGATACAGGCACGTGCCACCACGCCCAGCTAATTTTTGTATTTTAGTAAAGATGGAGTTTCACCGAGTTGGCAAGGCACCTGACCCTTGTTTAAATCTTTTGCTCATTTATCAGGTTGCTCGTCTTTTCTGTTGTTGATCTGTAGAAGTTCTTTATATTTTTTGCATTTGATTCCTTTGTCAAATACAGTCAGCCCTCTGTATCCATGGGTTCCACAAATTCAGCCAACAATGTACTGAAAATGTCTGGAAACAGCCCGGACAACGTGGTGAAAACCCATCTCTACAAAAAATACAAAAATTGACCGGGTGAGGTGAATCACGCCTATAATCCCAACACTTTGGGAGGCTGAGGCAAGTGGATCACTTGAGGATGGGAGTTCAAGACCAGCCTGACCAACATGGAGAAACCCTGTCTCTACTAAAAATACAAAAAATTAGCCAGGCATGGTGGCACATGCCTGTAATCCCAGCTACTCAGGAGGGTGAGGTAGGAGAACCTAGATGGCGGAAGTTGTGGTGAGTCAAGATTGCACCATTGCACTCCAGGCTGGGCAAGAAGAGCAAAACTCTGTTCAAAAATGAAAGGAGAGAGGCATTTGTAGGTCCCAGTTAGCCTGTGAGGCTGAGGCGGAGAATCATTTTCACATGGAGGAGGTTGTAGTGAGTTGACATTGTTTGAGACTCCAGGCCTGGATGACACAGCAAGACCCTGTCTCAAAAAAAAAGGAAGAAAGGAAGAAAGGAAGAAAGGAAGGAAGGAAGAGAAAAGAAAAGAAAATGTTTAAAATAATAATAATACGATTAAAAATAACAGATTTTTTTTTTTTGAGACGAGTCCTCAAGGCCATGTCAATGGTACGGATGAAGCATCTCGGCCACCTCCAAGCTCCCAGAGGGTCTCATTCTCCTGCCTCAGCCTCCCAGTAGCTGGGACTACAGGCGCCCGCCACCACGCCCGGCTAGTTTTTTGTATTTTTAGTAGAGACAGGGTTTCACCATATTAGCCAGGATGGTCTCGATCTCCTGACCTCGTGATCCGCCCGCCTCGGCCTCCCAAAGTGCTGGGATTACAGGCTTGAGCCACCGCGCCCGGCCAAAAATAACAGATTTTTTAAAGCAATATGGTGTAACAACTATTTACGGAGTATTTACAATTTACTAGGTATTACAAATAATGTAGAGATGGCCTGAAATACAGGAGGATGTAGGTGGGTTATGCAAATACTATACCTTTTTACATAAGGGACTTGAGCATCCACAGATTTCCTTATCCAAGAGGGTCCTAGAAACATTCCCCCATGAATGCTGAGGGAGAATTGTATATGTAATGTGAATATTTTTAGCAGCCTGTTGCTTGTCTTTTCATTTTCTTTTTTATTTTTTGAGATGGAGTCTCACTCTTTTGCCCAGGCTGGAGTGCAGTGGTGAGATCTCAGCTCACTGCAACCTCTGCCTCCTGGGTCCAAGCAATTCTCCTGCCTCAGCCTCCTGAGTGGCTGGGACTACAGGCATGCACCATCACTCCCGGCTAATTTTTGCATTTTCAGTAGAGACAGGGTTTCACCATGTTGGTCAGGCTGGTCTCGAACTCCCGACCTCAGGTGATCTGCCTGCTTCGGCCCCCTGAAATGCTGGGATTACAGGTATGAGCCACCGAGCCCAGCCTTCATTTTCTTTTTTTTTTTGAGACGGAGTCTCGCTCTGTCACCCAGGCTGGAATGCAGTGGCCGGATCTCAGCTCACTGCAAGCTCCGCCTCCCGGGTTTACGCCATTCTCCTGCCTCTGCCTCCCGAGTAGCTGGGATTACAGGCGCCCGCCACCTCGCCCGGCTAGTTTTTTGTATTTTTAGTAGAGACGGGGTTTCACCGTATTAGCCAGGATGGTCTCGATCTCCTGATCTCGTGATCCGCCCGTCTCGGCCTCCCAAAGTGCTGGGATTACAGGCTTGAGCCACCGCGCCCGGCCCATTTTCTTAATAATACTGTGGTATTCATCCAGGTTGTTGCTTAAGTCAGTAGTTCATTGCTTTACTTGCTTTTATGTATTCTCTTCCATTATTAGACCACAATTTGTTTGTCTATTTGAAACCCACACACTAGTCCCATAGATGGCTTTTGGATAAACAGAGAAATTGACCGTTCTGGTCTTAAAGCTTGACCCTTACATTTGTTTTATCTGAATTCCTTCCTCGGGAAACTACCTTCAGGCCTCTCAAAAAAAAGTATTAAAGAACTGAGACTCACCAGGTCACCATATCCAGACAATGAGGTAATGGATCCCCTCATTCATCATGAATTGCTCTGACTTCTGTGTTAAAAATCATTTGATAATAAATATGGGTCTATATAAGAATTCTCTATTCTATTCTTTTTTGTGGGCCGCGGGAACAGGGTCTCTTCTGTGGCCCAGGCTGGAGTGCAATGATGCAATCATGGTTGATGGCAGCCTCAACCTCCCAGGTTCAAGCAATCCCCCCACCTCAGCCTCCCAAGTAACTGGGACTACAGGCACACACCACCACACCTGGCTAAATTTTTGTAGAGACAGGGTCTCGCTATGTTGCCTAGTCTTGTCTCAAACTTATGGGCTCAAGGGATCTTCCTGCCTTGGCCTTCCAAAATGTTGGGATTACAGGCATAAGCCATTGTGCCAGCCTCTGTTTTGCTCTTAATTGTCTGTTCTTATGTGGATACCACACTGTCTTGGTTACTGCAGCTTTATGGTAAGTTTGAAATCAGATAGTTTGAATCCTCTAATTTTGTTTTTCTTTTTCAAGATTGTTTTTTACTATTCAAGATCCCTGTAATCCCAGCACTTTGGAAGGCTGAGGCGGGCAGATCACCTGAGGTCAGGTGTTCAAGACCAGCCTGGCCAACATGGTGAAACCCTGTCTTTACTAAAAATACAAAAATTAGCTGGACATGGTGACAGGTGCTTGTAATTCTAGCTACTTGGGAGGCTGAGGCCGAAGAATCGCTTGAACACAGGAGGAGGAGGTTGCAGTGAGCCAAGATTATGCCACTGCACTCCAGCCTGGGTGACAGAGTGAGACTCCGTCTCAAAAGAACAACAAAAAAAGAAGTCTTGCACATCTTTTGCTAAAGTTATTCCTATGCATTTTGTATGTTTTCTGCTATTTTGAGTGCAAAATTTTGCAAAATTTCATTTTGCATCAGTATATAAAAATATTAAAAATTTTTATATTGACCTTTTATTTTTCAAAATAGCTAAATTCACGTTTGTTCTAGAAGTTGTTTTGTAAGTTCCTAAGGCCTTTTTTTACATATATGTTGTTGTCTTGAATAAAGATAGTTTTAAAGTTTTTTTCTGCATCTATTGAGATAATCATATGACTTTTTCCCTTTATTGTGTTATGTGCTAAAGTATATTCACTGCTTTTTGAATGTTAAACAAATCTTGCTTTCCTGGTCTAAGTCCCACTTGCTTACGATGTATTAACCTTTTCATATATTACTATTTTGATTTTCCAGTATTTTATTAAGGGCTTTTCCATCTGTGTTCATAAGGGATATTGGTCTGTAATTTTCTTTTCTTGTAATGTCAGCTTTTGATATCAGGATTATGCTGCCTTGTGAGATGATTTTGGAAGTGTTTCTTCCTCTTCTGTTTTCTGAAAGAGTTTGTGTAACGTCTGGAATTTCTCTCTGCTTTTTATTATTTATTTTATTTTATTTTATTTATTTATTTATTTTTTTGAGACAGATTCTCTCTCTGTCACCCAGACTGGAGTGTAGTGGCATGATCTTGGCTCACTGCAACCTCCACCTCCCAGGTTCCAGCCATTCTCTGGCCTCAGCCTCTCAAGTAGCTGGGACCACAGGCATGTGCCACCACACCTGGCTAATTTTTGTATTTGTTGGAGAGGTAGGGTTTCACCATGTTAGCCAGGCTGGTCTCAAACTCTTTATCTCAAGTGATCTGCCCACCTCGGCCTTCTAAAGTGTTGGGATTATAGGCATGAGCCACCGCACCTGGCCATCCCTCTGATTCTTTGTTTGTTTGTTTTTGTTTTTGAGACAGGGTCTTGGATCTGTCGCCCAGACTGGAGTGCAGTGGCATGATCTCGGCTCACTGCAACCTCTGCCTCCTGGGTTCAAGCAATTCTCCTGCCTCAGCCTCCCGAGTAGCTGGGACTACAGGCATGTGCTACCACACCTGGGTAATTTTTGTATTTTTAGTAGAGACTGGGTTTTGCCTGTTTGCCAGGCTGGTCTCTGGGCATGATGGCTCATGCCTATAATCCCAGCACTTTGGAAGGCCGAGGTGATGGATTGCTTGACCTCTGATTCTTTTCATAGTTTCTGTATCTCCGCTGAGATTTTCCATCTCTCACTCCCTGTGCATATTTTCCTTTAAGTCGCTGAACATATTTGTAATCACTGTTGTAAAGTTCTTGGCTCTCAATTCCAATATCTGGGTTACCTTGAGGCCTGTTTCTATTGGCTTCTTCTTCTTCTTTTTTTTCTTTTTTTTTTTTTTTTTTGCTTTTGTTTAGGACACATTTTTCTGTTTTGTTTGTTTGTTTGTTTTTGCAGGTTTCATGTTTTCTAGCTGAATGTTGAACATTATGGATGGCGCATAGTAGGGACCCTGAATGATGTTGTCTTCCTTTGAAAAGTGTTGAGTTTTGGGCCGGGTGCAGCGGCTCACGCCTGTAATCCCAGCACTTTGGGAGGCCGGGGCGGGCAGATCACCTGAGGTCAGGAGTTCAAGACCAGCCTGGCCAACATGGCGAAGCTGGGACGTCTCTACTAAAAATATAAAAATTAGCTGGGCGTGGTGGCGGGTGCCTGTAATCCCAACTATCTCAAAAAAGATGAGAAAGAGAGAAACGATTGAAACCGAGAGAGATGCAGAGAGACGAGATCAAGAAATTGAACTCCAGAAAGGGCAACAGAACAAGAATCTAGCTCAAAGAAAGAAAGAAAGAAAGAAAGAAAGAAAGAAAGAAAGAAAGAAAGAGAGAGAGAAAGAAAGAAAGAAAGAAAGAGAAAGAAAGAAAGAAAGAAAGAAAGAAAGAAAGAGAGAGAGACAGAAAGGAAGGAAAAGTGTTGAGTTTTGTTCTGAAAGGCAGTTACTGGAAGATATTTTGGATCCTATTGGGCTTGCGGTTTGATTGTTTTTTGTTTGTTTGTTTTGGTTTTTTGTTTTTTTTTTTTTGAGACAGTCTCACTCTGTTGCCCAGCCTGGAGTGCAGTGGTGTGATGTCGGCTCACTGCAACCTCTGCTTCCTGAGCTCTAGCAGTCTTCTCACCTCAGCCTCCAGAGAAGCTGGGACCACAGACCCTTGCCACCAAACGCGGCTAATTTTTATATTTTTTGTAGAGACGGTGTTTCACCATGTTGCCCAGGCTGGTCTTGAACTCCTAGCCTCAAGCAATCAACCCGCCTTGGCCTCCCAAAGAGCTGGGATTATAGGCGTGAGCCACCACGCCCAGCCCAGGCTTGGTTTTGACTCACTGTTAGGATAGGTCCATTTTACTTCTCTTCCTAGTCCTGGAGCATGGCCCTTACTATAGGGTATGGGCCTTACTCCTAAAGCATGGCCTTCCTGAGCTTTCAAATGAACGCCCGGAAGCTTAGCGAGGCCCCCCCAACTCTGATTGGGCGGGAGACTCAGCATCTCCTAGCACTGCATGACGGCTTTTATTTCTGCTCATCTCTCATCTTTGTAGCAGCTACTTCCAACTGGGACTCATGGAGTCTTGTCCTCTGCAAACACTGTCCAGTCCTTAGCCAAGGACCTATGGTGAACTCCTCACAGCCTTCTGGGGGCCAACCTCCTGTAGCTCCCTCTTCCCCACTGCCCTGTCCTGCAAATTCCAGCCTTGTCAGCAGCCCCCAGAGCACTCTCTCTGCCTCCTCAGCTCAGTAAGACTGCTCTGGGCCAGGCGCGGTGGCTCACTCCTGTAATCCCACCACTTTGGGAAGCTGAGACAGGCAGATCCCTTGAGGTCTGCCTGTCTCAGCTTTGGCAGCATAGCAAAACCCTGTGTCTACTACAAATACAGAAATTACCTGGGCGTGATGGCACGTGCCTGTAATCCCAGCTACTCGGGAGGCTGAGGCCGGAGAACTGCTTGAACCCGGGAGGTGGAGGCTGCATTGAGCCGAGATCGCACCATTGCACTCCAGCCTGGGCAACAGCGAGACTCGGTCTCAAAAAAAAAAAAAAAAAAAAAGAAGAGAATAGAAAGAAGATAAGAGAAAACACGAAAAACAACTGCACTGTTTTAGCCCCTTATCTCTGTGCCGTGGTAGGGACAGGGCTCCCGGTGAGGAACCTGGGCCAATACATGGGTTCACCTTCACCATCGTCTCCTCTCAAGGATCGCAGTCCTCTTTCCACGGTTCAATGCCTGGAAGCAGTGGCCCTCCTATATTTTGTCCAGTTTCACAGTTGTTTTTCGCAGGAGGGCACGTCTGGTGCCAGTGACTCATCCCAGCCGTACGCAGGAGCTGCCGATGTGTTACATTTGTAATGGGGAAAAAAAAAAAAAACCCTCATGATTCAATTTTGTCCCAAACATTATGGCAGAGTAGAAAGAACATGTGCTCCGGAGTGCAGTAGAACAGGTCTCAATTCCACACTCTGATGCTTCGTTCCTGTGCGGTGGTCTTGCGCAAGCACCTCAGCTCTTTGCACTTGAGTCTTCTCTATAAAGTGGAGAGGAGGATATTAATAGCACCTTCCTTGCAGGAATGTTGGTGGGGTCAGAAGTAACCCAAGCACTTATCTCATGCACAGTAGACCAACGAGAACAATTAATGTTGTGTTATGGGGAGGGATGATTCTGTTTCAAGAAAGGTATTTAAAGTGTAGAGCAGCCTGCATGGATTGTACGTAATATTCCACAAATTCCATGAAAATACTCAGTTCTCCTGGCATTTTCCAGACACTGGGAATGTAGTCATCACTGAAAATAGACCAGGTCTTTGTTCTCATGGAGTTTGCCCTCAAGTGAGGGAAGACAGTGAGTAGTAAGGAAACAAGTGAAGAAAATTTCAGGCTAGGCATGATGGCTCATGCCTGTAATCACAGCATTCTGGGAGGCCGAGGAGGGCAGATCAATTGAGGTCAGGAGTTCGAGACCAGCCTGGCCAACATGACAAAACCCCTTCTCTACTAAAAATACAAAAATTAACCTGGCGTGGTGGTGGGCGCCTGTAATCCCAGCTACTCAGGAGGCTGAGACACAAGAATTGCTTCAACCTGGGAGGCAGAGGTTGCAGTGAGCCAAGATCACGCCACCACACTCCAGCCTGAGCAACAGAGGGAGACTCTGTCAGAAAGAAAGAAAGAGAGAAAGAGAGAGAGAGAGAGACAGACAGAGAGGAAGGAAGGAAGGAAGGAAGGAAGGAAGGAAGGAAGGAAGGAAGGAAGGAAGGAAGGAAGGAAGGAAGGAAGGAAGGAAGGAAAGAAAAGAAAGAAAAGAGAATGGCTTGAACCCGGGAGGCGGAGCTTGCAGTGAGCCAAGATCGTGCCACTGCACTCCAGCCTGGGCGACAGAGCGAGACTCCATCTCAAAAAAAAAAAAGAAAAAGAAGAGATGTCAAGGAGCCATTTGTATACCTGCAGGAGGAGCTCGGCACAGCGTTCAGAGTAGGACACCCATACTGGGGAGTCATCGGCTGCCTGAATTTTTTGTTTGTTTGTTTTTTTTTTTGTTTTGTTTTGTTTTGTTTTGAGACAGAGTCTCGCTTAGTCAGCCTCAGGCTGGAGTGCAGTGGCGGCCATCCGGCCACTGCAAGCTCCGCCACTTCTCCCAGGTTCACGCCATTCTCCTGCCCCCAGCCTCCCCGGGAGTAGCTGGGACTACAGGCTCACGCCTCCGCTAATTTTTGCATTTTTAGTAGAGACGGAGTTTCACCCGTACAATAGCTACAGGATGGTCTCGATCTCCTGACCTCGGGATCCGCCCGCCTCGGCCTCCCAAAGTGCTGGGATTACAGGCGTGAGCCACCGTGCCCGGCCTTGTTTTGTTTTTTGAGACAGGGTCTCGCTCTGTCACCCAGGCTGGAGTGCAGTGGTTCGATCTTGGCTCACTGCAACCTCCACCTCCCGGGTTCAAGTGATCCTCCCACCTCAGCCTCCCGAGTAGCTGAGATTACAGGTGCCCACCACTACACCTGGCTAATTTTTGTATTTTTAGTAGAGACAGGGTTTCACCATGTTGGTCAGGCTGGTCTCGAACTCCTGACCTCAATAGATCTGCCTGCCTCAGCCTCCCAAAGTGCTGAGATTACAGGCCTGAGCCACTACACCCGGCCTGGTTGTCTGGGTTTAAAGCCACACAACTGGGTCACCTAGGGGTAGAGAACAGAGCACAAAGAGGGCTGGGATCCAGTGGCTTTCCTCCCACACTTAGGGGGCAAGCAAAGGAGGGGAACTGGCAGACGAGTCCTAGAAGGCCCAGCCAGGTGAAAGAGGAGGAAATGAGGAGGGTTTGAAGTCATTGAAGCCATGAAAAGACATTGGTTTCCAGGAGATTCTGTGGCCAGTGCTGCCAAGTGGAAGAGTGGGATGAGGGTAGAGAAGTGGCCGTTGAATGTGCAGTGCCGAGGCCATTGGTGGCCTTGGACAGGGACAGCTTGGTCGGGGGTGGGAGGCAGAAGCCCAGCTGGTGTTTGGAGAGGAACTAGGACATGAAGAAGGAGAGGTAGCTTTTGTGAAGTTTTGCTGAGAAGAACAAGAGAAGCGGGTGGTCGCTGCAGGGAGATGTGTCAGAGCAGGGCATGATGGTGTGGTTCCTCTTTAAGACGGGAGAGACTGGGGAAATCTTCAAGGCTGGTGCAGACAGGGAGAAGCGTTTATGCAGGAGGAGAGTGGTTAATTGCAAGCAACAACGTGCCCTAAATGTGACTTCTCTCAGATGAATCTCCCCCCAAATTTTTTACGAAAAATGTCATATATCCGGAAAGATGAAAAAAACATTGAACATCCATATGTCCGCCACTTTGATTCCGTCGTTGTTAATATTTGAGATGCTGAATGATTTGAGAGGAGGTTGCAGACGCAAATGCTTCCATACGAATCTCCTAAGATAAGAACACTCTAGGCCAGGCGTTGTGGCTCATGCCTGTAATCCCAGCACTTTGGGAGGGTGAGACAGGCAGATCACTTGAGGCCAGGAGTTCGAGACCAGTCTAGGCAATGTACAGAAACATGGGAAAACTCTACAAAAAAGAAAATACAAAAGTTAGCCAGCCATAGGGGTGCACACCTGCAGTCACAGCTACCCAGGAGGCTGAAAAGAAAAGATGGCTTGAACCAGGGAGGTAGAGGTTACACCAAGCCAAGACTGTGCCACGGCACTCCAGCCTGGGCAACAGAGTGAGACCTTGTCTCAAAAACAAAACAAAACAAACAAATTAAAAAAACAAAAAAACAAAAATAATCAAAAAAAAAGAAAGAAAAAAATAAGAACATTTTCCTACATAACTACAATATTATATCATATTACACCCAAGAAGAGTAACCGTAGCTCCCTAGCGCTTCTAAGATCAAGTCCAAATTCACATTATCCCGCTTGTCCAGAGATTGCCTTTTAGGACTTTAAAAAAATACTATGGGCTGGGCACAGTGGCCCACATGTATAATCCTAGTGCTTTGACAGGCCAAGGCAGGAGGATCGTGTGAGGCCAGGAGTTGAAGATCAGCCTGGGCAACATAGCAAGACCCCATCTCTTAAAAAAAAAAAAAGTTTAAAAATTAGCCAGGTGCAGTAGCTGCCATCTGTAATCATAGGCACTTTGGGAGGCCGAGGCAGGCAGATCACTTGAGGTCAGGAGTTTGGGACCAGCCTGACCAACAAGGTGAAACCTTGTCTCTACTAAAAATACAAAAGAAAAAATAATTACCCAGGCATGGTGGTGTGCGCCTGCAGTTTCAGCTACTTGGTAGGCGGAGGCAGGAGAATGACTTGAGCCTGGAAGGTGGAGGTTGCATTGAGCTGAGATCGTGTCACTGCACTCCAGCCTGGGTGACAGAGCGAGAGTCCGTCTCAAAAAAAAAAAAAAAAATTAGCCAGGTGTGGTAGCACCTGCCTGTAATCCCCGCTACTCAGAAGGCTGTGGCAGGAGGATCACTTAAGCCCAGGAGTTGGCGACTGCAGCGAACTATGATTGCACCACTGCACTCCAGCTTAAGCAAAAAAGTGAGACCCCATCTCCAAAAAAAAGAAAAAAGAAATGTTGCAAACCAGGATCTAAGCAAGGCTCAAGCATTGCATGTGGTGGTTATAGCTCCTTAATCTATTTTAATTTAGAGCAACCACTCCAGCCCGTGTCTCTGCCCCATGACGGTGACTTTTTGGAGGGACCAGGCTGGCTGCCTCCTAGAATGCCCCGCATTCTGGATTTGCCTGATTGTTCCTTCACAGTGTCTCCCACTTGTTTCTCTCTCCTAGTTCCTGTAGATGGAAATGGGAGCTCGTGCAGAGGTTCCCCCACATTCTCAGTTCACGGCACCTCAGTCATTTTCTCATGGTGTCCCTAACCCAGAAAGAAATACTTGGTGGTTCCGTTATTAAGTAGTTATGTTCATACAGCTTAAGAAGTCTTGTTCTAGCAACTTAGCACCAGTTGGAAAACTAAGGCACACAAATTGAAAGAAAAAATAATTTATTTCATCCTTTTTTTTTTTTTTTTTTAACTGATACAGAGTCTTGCTTTGTCATCCAGGCTGGAATGCAGTGGTGTGATCTCAGCTCACTGTAACCTCCGCCTCTGGGGTTGAAGTGATCCTCCTGCTTCAGGCACCAGAGTAGCTGAGGCTGCAGGTGTGCGCCACCACACCGGGCTACTTTTTGTATTTTTAGTAGAGATGGAGTTTCACCAACGAGTTTTGCCATGTTGGCCAGGCTGGTCTCAAACTCCTGGTCTCAAATGATCTGCCCCGCTTGGCCTCCCAAAGTGCTGGGATTATAGGCATGAGCCACGGTGTCTGGCCTTTATTTCAGTCCTAAATGGCACTGATTACTTACTAATGGGGTATATACACCTCTCACACTTTGGAATCAGATTGGACACCACCACCCTCATTTCCTGTTCCACAAACAGGTAGTGCTTGCTTTTAATCACAGAACTGCCAAAAACTCAGCTTCACGGAGATAATACCATCCCTCTAATGTAGCATAATCTAATGTTGAAACTGTGGACTGTCCCAAGCCATGAAGTCATGGTGGTGTCTGAGAGATGTCAACCATCACTGTGTTTCATTTAAAAAATTTAAAGATCCTGTAACCAGTTGTGTGCTGGAGCCAGCCAGTGCTGGCTTTCCAAGCAGAAGCAAAAAAAAAAATTACATCTCTCCTCTACTGAGTGTTGAGAACCGGTTGGTAAACGTTTACCACCATAGGACTGCCGTGGCCTGCTATGAATTTGCTGTAGTCACCCCAGGGTGTCTTGGCATCTAGTTTGGGAACCACAGGTGTTGGGGCTTAATTAGATTTACTTTAAATGCTCTTGGCAAGAAAACGTTGTAAGTGATGCTCTGTTTTTGTTTTTGCTTTTTCCCAAGACGGAGTCTTGTTCTGTCATCCAGGCTGGAGTGCAGTGGTGTGATCTTGGCTCACTACAACCTCCACCTCCCGGGTTCAAACAATTCTCCTGCCTCAGCCTCCCTAGTAGCTGGAACTACCGATGCATGCCACCACACCTGGCTAATTTTTGTATTTTTAGTAGAGATGGGATTTTGCCATGTTGGCCAGGCTGGTCTCGAGCTCCTGACCTCAGGCGATACTCCTGCCTCAGCCTCCCAAAGTGCTGGGATTACAGGCGTGAACCACTGCACCCAGCCAGGAAGCTTTCAATCATAGAAGAGGGCGAAAGGGGAGGGGAAGCCGGTATGTCACATGGCGAGAGAAGGAGCAAAAAAGACAGTGAGGAGGGAGGTGCCAGGCCCTTTTTAACAACTAGATCCCAGTGAACTAATAGAGCAAGAACTCATTCATTGCTGCAGGAATGGCACCAAGACATTGATGAGGGAGTCTGCCTCTGTGACCCAGACACCTCCCCCCAGGCCACCCATCCAACATCGGAGATCACATTTCAAAAGGAGATTTGGAAGGGACAAGTATCTAAACTCGGTCAGGTGTGGCTCATGCCTGTAATGCCAGCACTTTGAGGGGCCAAGGCAGGAGGACAGCTTGAGCCCAGGAATTTGAGACCAGCCTGGGCAACACAGTGGGGCCCCATCGCTACAAAAAACTTAAAAATTAGCCATGCGTGGTGGCACATACCTATAGTCCCAGCTACTAGGGAGGCTTAGGCGGGAGGATCATTTGAACCCCTTGGGTCAAGGCTACAGTAAGCCATGATTGCATTAATGCACTCCAGCCTGGGTGACAGAGTGAGACCTTGTTTCAAAAAATAAAAAAAATAATAATAAAAAAACACCCAACTATATCAGGTTAGTCCGAGCCGCCTCACAGCATAACTACCTCAGAGCAGTCAGTCTGCTCGTAGAGCTGCCAAAGGCTGGAGTTAATATTTTAGCAAATAAAGCAGAAGCTACATCTTTTTGGTGGCCACAGGCCATTGGTTAAAAAAGTCACAAAGCCGGGCGTGGTGGCTCAAGCCTGTAATCCCAGCACTTTGGGAGGCCAAGACGGGCGGATCACGAGGTCAGGAAATCAAGACCATCCTGGCTAACCCGGTGAAACCCCGTCTCTACTAAAAAAAAATACAAAAAACTAGCCGGGCGAGGTGGTGGGTGCCTGTAGTCCCAGCTACTTGGGAGGCTGAGGCAGGAGAATGGTGTAAACCCGGGAGGCGGAGCTTGCAGTGAGCTGAGATCCGGCCACTGCACTCCAGCCTGGGCGAAAGAGCGAGACTCCGTCTCAAAAAAAAAAAGTCACAAAAGCCCTCCCAGTTTCAAGGGCTTTTATTTATCAAAGGTATACCTCACTGCCAGTCAGCAGGTCTGATGGGATGAGACAGGGGAAAGTGTCAGTCTCGTCGTAAGAAGAGCCTGAGGGACGGGGCAATGATTACAGTCATCTTCAGGAAATGTAGCCTGTCACACTGACTCAGGACAAGTGCAGACATTCTGGAAACCAGACAAGCAGGCAATAGGGACGTTACCCTGCTGTGAGGATGCAGCACCCAGCTCTGTGCTTCTCTTTCAGTGACCGTTCATCTCTCCTAACAGGAGGGTTAGGGTTTGGATTAGAGGCACAGGGTCTTCGTCCATTGGGGCTGCCACAGAAAAATACCTTCGATTGGGTAAATTTATTTATTTATTTGTTTAGAGACAAAGTTTTGCTCTGTTGCCCGGGCTGCAGTGCAGTGGTACAATCTTGGCTCACTGCAACCTCCACACTTCCTGGGCTCAAGCAGTTCTCCTGTCTCAGCCTCCTGAGTAGCTAGGATTACAGGCGCCCACCACCACGCCCAGCCAATTTTCATATGTTTAGTAGAGATGGACGGGGTTTCACCACGTTAGCCAGGCCGGTCTTGAACTCCTGACCTCAAGTGATCCGCCCACCTTGGCCTCCCAAAGTGCTGGCACTACAGGTGTGAGCAACCACGCCCGGCCTAGATTGAGTAATTTATAAACAATGGGAATTTTCTCTCGCAGTTCTGAAGGCTGGGAATTCCAAGATGAAGGCGCCAGCAGACTCAGTGTCGGGGGAAGAGCTGTTCTCCATAGATGGTGCCTTCTTGCTGTGTCTTCACATAGCAAAAGGGAATATAGCTCACTCAAACTTCTGGGTTTGTTGTTGTTGTTGTTGTTGTTTGAGACAGGATCTCACTCTGTCCCCCAGGCTGGAGTGCAGTAGCGAAATCTCAGCTCATTGGAACCAGCACCTCCCAGGTTCAAGCGATCCTCTCATCTCAGCCTCCTGAGTAGCTGGGACTACAGGCACATGCCACTATACTGGCTAATTTTTTGTATTTTTTATGGGTTTTGCCATATTACCTAGACTGCTCTCAAACTCTTGGACTCAAGTGATCCTCCCACCTCGGCCTCCCAAATGGCTGGGATTACAGGTCTGTGCCACTGTGCCTGGCCAAACCTCTGTTATAAAGTCACTAATGCGGCTGAATGTGCTGGCTCATGGTTGTAATCCTAGCACTTTGGGACGTTGATGCGGGTGGATTGCCTGAGCTCAGGAGTTTGAGACACCCTGGGCAACATGGTGAAACCCCATCTCTACTAAAATACAAAAAAAAAAAAAAAAGCTGGGCTTGGTGGCAGGGGCCTGTAGTCCCAGCTACTTGGGAGGCTGAGGCACGAGAACTGCTTGAGCCCGGGAGACAGAGGTTGCAATGAGCAGAGAACGTGCCACTGCAGTCCAGTCTGGGTGACAGAGCGAGAATATTTCCAATAAATAAATAAATAAAGTCACTAATGCCATTCATGAGGGCTCTGCCCTTGCAACTTAATCACCTCATCAAGGACCCACCTGTTAATATTGTCACATTGGCAATTAAGTTTCAACATAGGAATTTTGGGGGAACATATTCAGATCATAGCAGTTAGCGATGGTCAGAATTGGAGGTAAGAGCCCAGGCGCAGCAGCTCATGCCTGTAAACCCAGCACTTTGGGAGGCTGAGTCAGGCGAATCACCTGAGGCCAGGAGTTCGAGACCAGCCTGGCCAACATGGTGAAACCCCATCTCTACTAAAAATACAAAACACTGGGAGTGGTGGTGCGCGCCTGTAGTCCCAGCTACTCGGAGGCTGAGGCAGGAGAATCGCTTGAACCCGGGAGGTGGAGGTTGCAGTGAGCCAACATGGCACTACCACACTCTGGCCTGGGTGGCAGAGCCAGGCCCTGTCTCAAAAAAAATAAATAAATAAAAAAGAATTGGGGGTAAGGCATAAGGCCAAGCTGCTTTGCACCCATGGTTGTGTGAGCCGCCTTCCCAGAGCTTCCCACCGTGGGTGACAGTCCTGTTACGTCGCAGCCCAGGTGAAGGGTGCCTGGGAGTTGTCCAGTGTAACCGGATAGAACTAAATACAGGAACGCCAGAGTGGCTGTGATTCCTTTAGCCACTGTCCCCCATAAGTCCCACTTTGAGAGATTTTTCTGAACTACAAACCGAACTACATTAAGTGAAAAGTTCATTCATTTTCCCATATTTTATTGATCAAAGGTATACCAAACTGCCAATCATAGCTTCTGATTGGGGTGAGACAGGCAGTGAACACATTGCGTGGATAATTTTTTTTTTAACAGCCCGAAGCAAAGAAATTTGAAATTTAACCTCTGAAATCCCATCCCGAAGGAAATGTACAATTTCCGTGTGTATGTGTGTGTGTGTGTGTTTTCAATGGTGAAAATACCTTTGAGCATTCGTTACTGTGGAGGGTCTCTTACCTGATACCATTTCTGGGGCATCAGAGGCCCCAGTCCATGTTGAAAACATGAATGAAAAATGAGGATCAGTGTTCCGGTTGCTCAGGACTATCACCTGAGTGGGAGATTAGAGTTAAGCCTTAGGGCAAGGTTTAGGGGAGAGTGGGGAGTATTAAGGTTTGGTTTTGTGTTTGAGTCAAACCTGGGGCTTCATCCTCACCTTTTTCCACTCTGCTTCTCTTCTTCCTCCACGCCAGACCTGTCTCGCTCCCATCTCTCAAACAGGCCCGGCTTGCTGCCATCTGGGGGCCTCTGCCCTAGGTGCTTGCCCCTGTGCACGCAACGAGCTGTTTCCTTATTTTGGCCTCGGGACAAAAGACACCTCCTCCAGGAGGCCTCTCCTGATCACCTCAAGTCTGTCCTCCTGACCTCCAACCAACTTCTCTCCGCCCTAATTGTCCTCTTATGTTCTTCATTGCTCACACTGCTCTTGGAAATAGGACCTTGAGTTATCCTCTCTGCTGGAGGGTCAGCTCCGCGGGGACAGGTGCAGTCTCCTTCCTGTTCTCCGGCTGGCTCTCAGGACCCTGAACAGCGCCCGGTGCTGAAGGCCCTTGATGAGTTCTGGGGGTTGATGGCAAATTATTTCTCCTTCAGTAAAACAGGGGCAGTCACACCCTCCAGGCAGGGCTGAGACTTAGGCTGCATGGACCAAGAGGGTTCACTGGTTGTTAAAATATTGGAATACTTCCCTGCTTCTCTAAGGGCCCCACCTGACACGGCTTGGCCTCTCACCTGAGACCCTCTTGGTTTGTTTGTTTGTTTTTTGAGACTGAGTTTCACTCTGTCACCCAGGCTGGAGTACAATAGTGTGATCTCGGCTCACTGCAACCTCCGCCTCCCAGGTGCAAGTGATTCTCGTGCCTCAGTCTCCCGAGTAGCTGGGATTACAGGCGTGCACCACCATGCCTGGCTAATTTTTGTATTTTTTTTTTTTTTTCGAGACAGAGTCTGGCTCTGTCGCCCAGGCTAAAGTGCAGTGGCCCGATCTCAGCTCACTGCAAGCTCCGCCTCCCGGGTTTACGCCGCCGTTCTCGTGCCTCAGCTTCCCGAGTAGCTGGGACTACAGGCGCCCGCCACCTCGCTCGGCTAGTTTTTTATATTTTTTTAGTAGAAATGGGGTTTCACCGGGTTAGCCAGGACGGTCTCGATCTCCTGACCTCGTGATCCGCCTGTCTCGGCCTCCCAAAGTGCTGGGATTACAGGCTTGAGCCACCGCACCCGGCCAATTTTTGTATTTTTAGTAGAGATGGGGTTTCACCACCATATTGGTCAGGCTGGTCTCGAACTCCTGACCTCAAGTGATCCACCCACCTCGGCCTCCCGAGGTGGGATTTCAGGTGCGAGCCACCATGCCCGGCTGAGACTCTCTTGTAATGAAAGGGTTAACTCGGGGCTCAGCAGGGGCCTGCTCTCACCTGTGTCCACCAGGGCTCCCATCCCTAAGAGTTGGTACCACGTGGTTGCAGGATCGATGCCATGCTTGTGAGGTGCTGGGCACAGCATCTGGCCTGTGGGAGACCAGCAGGAACCTCAGGCTGCCACCATGTGATTCTGTTTTGTTGGTGTCACCATTGGTCTGGGCCTATTCTGTGCTGGACCCTGGTGCACACACACATTCACTGGTCCAGCCTTGCAAACTAGACTTAAGCGACGATGCCCAGGGGCGGGTGAAACCAGAAGCACCACAGCACCACCTGCCCCTCCCTGGCCCTCGCCTGGCCCCTTCTCAGTTTCCCCTCTTGGCAGCTCTCAGGGCTCAGCGCCCACCAACGCCCACCCAAAACCACCTCTTCTGAACCCATCTGTGACCTGGCTTCTCTCGGGAACCCTGGCTCATTATAGATGTGTCTGGCCCACTTTCCTTCCAGCTTCCAACCCCAACTCTCCCCAGGCTCTGCCTGCAGGGTTAGGGCCACACTTTCCCTCCCTGGGGCTCTCCGAGGAGAAGGGGAAGACGGAGAGTCTGTCCCCGGCCCCCTGGCACTGAAAGAAGGAACCTTTATCTCTCTTCTCTCTCTCCGGAGTCCTCAGTTATTAGTCAGCGTTTTGGGGGATAACAAGGAAGGGGTGAAACTTCTGTGCTAATTTTAACATCTGGAAGGATCTTCAGTGTCCTGGACAGGGGCCACCTCTCCTTGTGGGTTTCTCTGCCCCTGATTCCCGATGTCCCCCTTCCTTGGGGCCCAAGCTTTTGGGGTAGTGGACCGGGGAGGTAGAGGGGAGGGTCGTGGTGACCTCCCAGAGGCCTCTGCATCTGCCCTCCCCCTCCCTGCACCCAAGATGCAGCGCAGCTTCACAGCTCTAAATGCGTCCCCAGCACCCGCTGCCAACACCTGGGGGAGGTGAGAGGAGAGTGGAGAGGGAGGCTGTGGGCTGTGCCCTCTGCCCTTCCCAGGTGCCTCCACCTGCCAGGTCTGGACCAGGGACGGAAGCTAGGAACTGACCTATTCTCCATCTCCCTCAGGGTCCCCCCAGCCCAGGACTGTGCATGCAAACCCCATCCTGGCTCCTCCGAGACCCTCAATGGTCTCTTCTGGAAAATGGGTTTGGGGGTTCTTCTCTTCATGAGGTGGAGGGGCTGACGAAGCGGGCACACAGCAGGGTTCAAGAAAGGCCCTCTGTCCCCTCCCCTACTCCGTCTACTCCCCGGGCTCTTGCCATCCAGTCTTGGGCCCTCAAAGATCCAGTTCCGCAGCTTCTCTCCCCTCCCCCGAGATCTTTCTCCTCCCCCATCCCCCCGACGGGTCCTTCCCTACGTCTTCCATCCTGTCATCTCTGTCCGACTTAGCTCCTCCTGCCTCTTCCGGGTCCTGCCAGCTTCCCCTGCTCTTCCTGACAACAGCCACCACACTCCCCATTCTTCTCCCCGCAGCCCCCGCTGCCCTCCAGGCCCCTCTGTCCCCTGCAGCCCTCGAAGCTGGGCCTTCCCTCCTTCCTCTTTCCCCTCACTTCCCTGCCCCTGGGCCTCTCCTGCCCATCTCTCTACCAATCTCTCCCTCCACTCCTCTTCTCCCTCCTTTCCTCTTCCTCTACCCACTCTCCCTGCTCCCCCGCCCTCCCCTCCCCTTCATCCAGGACCTTATTGCAGGAGTTTCCCCACCACCCCTCCCCTCCCCCCC